>NC_133772.1:144958007-144972634 GCF_003597395.2 Chelonoidis abingdonii | reverse complement strand
CAATGCAGCAGGGGGGGTTCACTCCAAATGCCACAGCGATATTTTTTTCCCCTCAAACTTGGGAAATTGGAGTATTAAATCAGGAGCTTCTTATAAAGGTATAAATAAAGGCTTGGCTACTCTGGCGCTTTGCAGTCGCTGAACTTTCTCGGACTCAGGGGTGTGAATAACACCTCTGGAGCCCTGCAGATACAGCTGTAAATCGCGCCAGTTGTAACAGATGACGCCGCGGATGGAGCTACGACTATCAGGATGTGGAGTACTGAGAGTTCTCTCCAGTGTGGCGCTGCGACCCTCGTCACTTAAAGCGGCTGTCCGCGGACGCTTTGAAGTTTCGAGTGTAGCATCCGACCTAAAGGAAATTCCTTGTAATTTGCTAGGAGGCTAACTGATCATCATTGCATCTTGAGGATGAATTCCCCGTTTGCACAGCGTTAATCCCAGTCAAGCCAAAGTTACATGACCCTTATGTACTGGCTTCGGCACAGTGATTTTACCAGGAGTACCACATATTTGTTCCTTTATTGGTTGTTTTAGTAGGCTTCACAGGTATAGTTAACCTTCAAGATAATGTCAGTTGTTACTTGTTTTATGTATTTATTTACATGTTATCTTTTGGGGCATTTGAACTTCTCGTATCTTGGTGGTGTGAATGGAGCTATTGCTGATTCCTTGAATATTTCGCTCCCATCTGTCTTTTTAATTACTCTGACTGCATCTACGCTAACTCCAGAGACTCGAATTTACCTGGCTGGGCTTATGAAGCATGTGGTCTAATATGCATGCCACTTAATAGACAAATCTTAAGTATTTAGCGATACAGGGTCATAAACCTATCTCTCGTACAGTAAATTGGTAGTGTGAGTGTTAAAAACGATATCTGTTCACGATTCTCGCGGTTGTTGCCCACGTATGTGATACTCAGGCTGGCAGATTTTACTTGCTATATTCTTGTGTTGAACTATTAGTGAAAGGGCTTATTTGTTGAGTGAACCAACTTAGGCCGCTTGAAGTGAATACTTGCATAATTGATGTAAGTTGTTTGGCTTAGAAGGTGACGGTTTCGTAGTTTAATGTTTGTATAGTGTCTGCTTTTCAGATGAAAGGTTTTTTAAACTGCAATGCGGCTTGTTGCATTATGTATGGAGTCGGATATTGTAGTATGTGCTTTGGAATATTTGCAATATTGTAACAGAAAAGGATGATGTAACCGTTGTGTATGAAAGGACACGTTTAGTGGCATATCAACATCCATCTATTCAAATGATGGCAAAGGCATGGTTTAATCATTGTCAACCAGGCAGGACTGGGATAGGCATGTCACGTGCCAGCTTTAGGTTTCCTATTTGAATTTATCCGTGTTATGCGCTTTCTTAATTAATAAGAAACTTTATTATAAAGTGCAATGAGTCTTGACTTTCCTAGCTCCATTTATTTTATTACTGGCTAAACTGAGCACGATATCAATTTAATCATTTTAACACCGTCCCATGCTATCCAGTTTTTGCCAGTTCTCAATTTCTCATATCCTTGTCACGACCTGGAGCCTACCCTGCTAATCAAGCTTCTTGGTCCTCTCTTGATGCGTCCTCTGTTTGAAGTTTCAAGTTCTTTATGAACTGCCTGAAATGTGACATACTAAATTCTTACCACTCTATGGATTTTGTGAAAAACATTTTTGCCCTATCTGCATTGGGTCATGCACTGGAGTCCTTCATTTCCCTATTTCATGTGCGATGCCGCATGATTACTGTGGAAAGCAGGACAAATCTCCATTTACATCACAGAATAAATATTGCAATACTATTGGCAGGGATGGATGCCTATATGGCCCTGATCACTCTCGCTTCAGCTGGGTATAATGAGGAATAATCACTGGAGTAATATTGGAGTTAGTGAGAGGCGCTAAGGCCTGGTCCACACATTATGCCATTAAGTCGATTTTACAGCTTGTTAATCGTTTATCGCTAGTACCTGTCCACCTACAAGTGCTCTTTCAGTCGATTTAAAGGCTCTGAAATCAATTTCTGTATCCTACAAAACGAGGGAAGTACGTAAAATCGTAGTTTCTTCGGTAAATACTGTATAGTGTGGACGGAAATCGACATATATTGGCCTCGGAGGTATCCCACGTGCACCATGATTGCTTGTGGACGCATTGAACTCCGGATGCAGTAGGCCAGGTAACAGGAAAAGCCTGCGACTTTTGATTATTATTTACTGTTTGCCCCGATGGGTCTGATCGCACAGTGGCGTGCTAGTACCCAAATTCACAAGAAGCTACAGATGAGATATACAGAGAGAGATATAGATGAGATACTAAATACTAGACAGAATAATGAGAAGAAAATATAGTTCTATCAGAGACTCCGTATACGAGACATGCAAAGCAGGTTTGAAAATCATGCGTTCCCGTGCTGCGTGACAAGACTGTACCAGAGCAAGCAGAGACTCAATGGAACATATATAATAGAGGAGAGGAGACAGGTAACTAGAGAGACATAGCTATCACACACAAGAATTTACACGCATTATTACTCACAAAATATATGATATAGAGAAAACATAGAAAGATAAACAAATATGAGCTAAGTTCACACATTGTCCGAATATGGTTTCACGGGAAATAACTCACTCAGTTATCACATACACCACAAACAATGAGAGAGAGATATATATAATGACTATCTTATATACAATTGATCACAACCTAAAATGTCTATTAATGTGACTAGGCGATCGAGCGAACTAATAGATAGCAGCGTAGAGAGAAAAAAATATATATACTCTACATACTACTCAAAAGAGATCAGGCAAGACGAAAAAAATACAGATCGACTAAAAAAAAGGTAACAGATCTTATGAACCAGCAATGACATATAGTAATGATAAATAATATAACATGGACTAGAGAGAGAAGGCAGCAGAGAGAGAGAATAGAGCTAACGACGGAATGATTCAATACGGATCATACAGTGAATAGTATAGAGATAAAGATACGTCATTCATCATAAATGAAAGAGGAATGATAGAAGTAATATTAAAGATTAAAGAAAGATATCTATAAATAGACACATAACAAATAATAGAAAAACGATAGGATGCAAGGAGAAATCTCTCACACAACAACTATATAGATATAGATGAGATATATATACATAGCAGAGAAAGAGATATGAATACACTAATATATATGTCACTAAAACTCCTGCGATTCTTTATTACTTTCATGCACAAGATGGCGCGGACTGCCACGGTACAGAAGTGTGCGGACCGATGGGACGCAACCGGGTGGGTTGTTGCAGGGGCACCCTGTGAAATATCTGGCACGGAGCGTTGTGCTCTGTGTCATCTGTTCTGTTACATTGCCCATATTCTTAGGCGGACTGCTCTATTTTTAGACCATAAAGGAGGGATTGACTTGGGGAGTTCTTCCCTGTTTTTGTTTTGTCCTGCGATCTCGCCAGTGGCACTCATGATAGCAGTGACAGTACAAGGAGGAGAGATACGTATTCATTCCAGTTTACTCCGCAGAGAGGTACAGAACGACTGGGTAACATCTCTGCTATCATGCAAGCATATGATGTGCTGGTGTAGTGCTGGGTTGCCTCTGTCTCAGCATCAGTACATATGGTGCTGTAAACTAAAAAGTGCGGGATCCATTGGTTGCCAGTGGCTATGGCGTTTCTGCAGGGCAATCAGGGAAAAAGAGCGCGAAGTTGTCTGCTGTGTTTTCCGGAGGAGGAATGCTGGCGACTTACCAGAACCACCCGCGATAATGATTCAACCCAGAATTCCAAGGGGCAGGGGGAGACTGCGGGAACTATGGGTGTATGGATAGCTACCAATGCACGCTCCAAATCGCGGCCATAAAAAGAGAACACGAAATTAGCAAACACAAAAATATAAATGAATGATAGATAGATATGAGAAACGAAGTGTATATAGATATAAATATAATATATGTTTATCATAAACCGGAAAAATTTATGTAATATCGAATTCTTGTAGTGTAGTAGAAACCTTAGCTGTGCTGAGAAACAAAAAAATACCTGAAACAAATTATAACTCAGTGAAACAAAAAGAGAACCAAAAAATCAAAATAATCAAAAAAAAATTAAAAAAAAAAACAAAAAAAAAAGAAAAATAGCGAAGAACTGCTTGGGAAAACCCAACAATACTTTACAGAAAGTCAACACAACAAAACACAAATATTATACAGAAAGAGAATATATATATATACGCTCCAGAAATCGACGCTAGCCTCGGACCACGGATGCACACCACCGAATTACTGTGCCTAGTGTGGCCGCGTGAAATTGAATTTATAATATCTGTTTTATAAAACCGGTTTAATGTAATTCGGAATTATCCTGTAGTGTAGACGTAGCCTAAGTGTGTTGAAGAAGAACCCAACAAACAATCCTGTACAATCTCTTCAGTAGAAGAATGATTCAAATAAAGCAGTGGAGCTGATGGGCCCAACAAATTTATTCCAGAGTCAACAAACATAAATGTTATCAGCCGAAGAGCTCAGGGGTTTAGCCACCAATACATAATTGTTAAGCAGCAGAACATCTCATCACGATTCATAGTAACGAGCTGTTTTAATATCCAGGGACTCCCTTCAGTACCTTACCACTTGAGCAATACTAATGTAGTTACTGTACCAGCACTTAGCCCATCCAAGTCCAACCAAAGGGGGATTCTTGGAGGATAATCCAAAATAACCCACGCATATCAAGTATATGAAATACTCAGTCTCCTCCAAACAGCTTTGGATGCACAATGCCTCATCAATGAAATAAAAAAGCAGGTTAGAGATTCAGAATTTCATTATAGCATCTAAATTGCTATTTGTGTGGAAGTAATAGAGAATTTGCGACGTGTAGGTGTATATCTAGAAGCCTGTTCTGAGGTTTCTCCCTCTTCCATTTTCCTTTTCCATTTCTCTTCTGAGCTATTTGTGGGGCAAGGGCTTATCCTTTTCCTTCTGCTAGTGTGCTAGATGATATAAAGGAGAGAGATTTCAGTCAAGCTCCAGTATGTGTGAATATAGTATGTTTGTATAACACAATTGGCAAAATTGGTGTTTTGTCCCTTTCTAGAGGTTGGTTCACTAGGGGATAATAGCCTACTACTAGTACCAGCTTATGGAGTTACTCCTTTAGCTCAAGTGGTTGATGTTCATGCTGAAGTTCTCAGGTTCAAACACTGTTGACCTCTTGTAGGGTGGTTGGATCATTATATGTGCATTTATATGGCTACTTGCCTGATTATTTTTTCTTTGCTTTGGAATTCTTTTCCTCTTTTTTTTCCCCTTCATTTTTTCATTCCTGTATGGGTCTTTCTCAGTGTTTCAGGCTGGGAAGTATTTCTTCAGTTTAGCCTCTTTAGGTTGGAACTTTATTTTAGATGCTCTCCTAAGGCTTCAAACTGGACAGACTGCTGAAAATTTACCCCTCAAGAAGATGTTTGCCAGCTGATTTGAATTTGAGGGGATTTTGCAGATCTTGGGTAATGCTTTTCCTTTGGAGGCTCTGAAGAGACTTTGTTAAATTATGCTGATGTTATTAATGAGAACTCAAGCACATGAATACATATGAATATTAGGGTACAAACCCTACACTAGACTCCACTTTAATAGTCAGATTATTGTGCATAAATAACCTGGGGCCAACCTGAGAGACCGCCTCCAACCCTGGGACAGACTGCCACAGTTGGGGCCAGCAGAGGGCCTAAGGTGCAGTCTCTTTGGTATAAGAAAGAGGGAGTGGCTAGTGGGGTGAGTGGGCATTCTTTGGTGTGGTGCCGGCCCTTCTGGACATGTTTTCTCTAGTGGTCCATAACAGCTCAAGTTTAATATGGCATGCACTGAGTGGCTCACCTTCTCTCCCTTGGCCGTGAGGAGATGGGCGTTGGGTAGGAGTGTGTGGGGATTGTGTGGAGAAGGTAGTTAAATTTCTGTTGGCACTGAGTTTTCTGCTTTGCTATGGGATAACTGCTGGGTATGTGTCAGAGTGGCAGCCATGTTAGTCTGTATCAGCAAAAAGAATGAGTACTTGTGGCACCTTAGAGACTAACAAATGTATTTAAGTATAAGCTTTTGTGGGCTAAAACCCACTTCGATGCGATGCATGCCAGTGGAAGCATACAGTAGGAAATATAATAATATATACCAAAAATGAACAAGAGTATTGTGGCCTTAGAGACTAACAATTTATTTCAGCCATGAGCGTTCGTGGCCTACGTCCTTCTGTCAGATGCACAGAATTGGGAACACCAGACACGGAGATATTATACATACAGCAAACATGAAAATATGGAAGTACGCGCATACAACAGGAAGAGTCTAACTCATCAAACAGGGAAAAAAAACTCTTTGAAAGTGATAATTAAGATAGACGCAGTTAGAAGGTGTGAGGAAACTAAACATAGGGAAATAGATTCAATCAGTGTAGTGACCCAGCCGATTCCAGTCTCTGTTAAGGCCTGAGTATGTGTCTAATTGCATATTAATTGAGTTCACAGTCTTCTTTGGAGTCTGTTTTGAAGTTTTTTGGTGCAAAACTCACCTTCAAGTCTGTCACGAGTGGTTAGAGAGGTTTGAAGTGTCTCCCACTGGTTTGTGAATGTTATGATTCTTGATGTCAGATTTGTTCCATTATTCTTTTGCGAAAAGCTGTCCGGTAGCTAATGTACGTGGCAGAGGGCATTGCTGGCATTATCACGTGGAGATGTGCAGCGTGAACAACTCCTGATTGGTGTGGCTGATGTGATTAGCGTGTAGATGGTGTCACTTGAATCGATACGTGACAGAGCTGCATCAGGCTTTGTTGCAAGGATCAGGTTCCTGGGTTGTGTTATTCGTTGTTACGGTGTCGGTGGCTGGAGTTATTTGTTTCAGGTGGGAGGCTGTCTATAAGCGAGGACTGGCCTGTCTCCCGGATCTGTGAGATGAGGAGCATCTGTAGGATAGGTGAAGATATTTGATATGCGGAGAGGTTTAGTTGGGGGCTACAGGTGACGGCTAGTGGTCGTTCTGTTTTTTCTTGTTGGCCTGTCCTTAGTAGGTGCTTTGGTACTTTTCTGCTCTGTCAATCTGTTTTTTTACTTTCACGTGGGGTATTGTATGGTTTTAAGAATGTTGATAATGATCTTGTAGGGTTTGTCTCTGTCTGAGGATGGAGCAAATAGTTGTATCCTTAGAGCTTGGCTGTAGACAATGGATTGGTGTGGTGTGTCCTGGTATGAAGCTGGAGGCATGTAAGAAGTTAGTGGTCAGTGGGTTCCGGTATCGGGTTGGTGTTTATGTGACCATCGCTTATTAGGACAGTATGTCTAGAATGGACCGCTTTGTGGATGTCTAGAGCTGAGGTTGATGGTTGATGGAATTGTTAAAATCATGGTGGAATTTCTCGAGGCTTCTTTCCATGAGTCCAGATGATGAAGATGTCATCAATTGTAGCGCAACGTAGATGAGTCAGAATAAATTCTTCCTTAGCCTCGATTCCCTAAGTCAGCCATAAAGTTTGCATATACTGTGGGCCGAGCGGGTACACCATACTGAAAACGCACTGACCGCTATATTCCTACATCTCCCACCTTCGCTGCATCTAGGACAACCACACGATCCACTGTTTAAGCACTCAAGCATATCAAGATTCTTTAAACTACATATCACCCACTGCTGAAGTAAACAAAAGAATTTGACGAGAGCCCTGCTGACGATAGCTCATCTCCAATTATTAGACTCTTCCGTTGGTCATGCATACTCGTCCATCTTGTCAATGTCTCTGATGTATGACAATATTCCTGTCTGGGTGTTCCGTTCTGTTCATCTGAAAAGCTGGCGTAGCTCACGATGAAGCCGATGCTGCAATAAATTTGTTAGTCTCTGTAGTGCTACAAGACTTTCTGTTCTTTTGCAGAACAGACTAACCGGCTGCTACTCTGAAAGCTATATATTGGGACAGAAGCTCCCTACCTTGGTGCGGTCTGCGCTTGATTGGCGGATTTGCTCACCTCAGTGATCTTCCCCTTTGTGGAACCCACAGTCTGGGTGCACTCCCCTAGTGTCGATCAGGAGGTGGCGAGGTTTGGGCGAACCTGGGCCGCCCTCTACTCAGGGTTCCAGCCAGGGCCTGTGGAATCGCAGTTCTATAGTGCCTCCTGTAACAGCTGCATGCACAGCTACACACTCCTGGCGTACTTCGCATCGGCTCTCCAAACACCTTTTTATCCTCAACAGGACTTCCTCCTGGTGTCTGATAATGCTTCTCGCTCATTCTCAGCAGTACACTCTCTCCTTCAAGTCCTCCTTCTTGCTCCCAGCTGCTCACACACACTCCTTCTCGCTCTGGCTACCTGCTCTGCCTGACGAGAGCTTCCATTTTTAAACCCAGGGCCGTTACGCCTGCTTATGGCTGCAAGGTGCTCTAATTAAAGTAGCTATCTCTCACTGCTTTAGATTAACGTGGAGCAAGACTGTCATCTTGTCACCAGGTCTGAGGGATTTGTTTGCACGGGTGGTACATACCTGTTTCTCAGTACTTTTACTATAGCATCTGGCTTGCCCCATCACATATCTCCCAGCCCTGCTCAACCCATAGGTCGGGCAACTTGGGACGCAGCAGTTTGCTCATGAAAAACTATGTTGTGCCGTGGTGGCATCCGCCCAGTGCCGTAGCGGAACTGGAATGGTTGGCAGGGACAGAACCACCTTGACCTTGCATACTTTTCTTTTTCTCTGCTCACGAAAGGGTGATGGCAGTCACAGAGTAAATCGCCGGCCTAAGAGCGAGAACGGCAGCGTCTCCATGGCCATTCTGACAGAAGCAGTCTTTTGATTACTGCATACTTCTTATCTTGGGAGCAGTTCTGCTTAGCGTAGAGGATCGCGGTGTTCTTCTCCAATCATTTGCGACAGCACCTCCCCCAACCCCAACGTGGAGCATCTGTTTGCAAAATAATTCCTTGGCACCAGTCCGGGACTTATGGAGCAGTGGTCCTTACAAGAGAGCTGTTCCGAAGGTCTAATGAATGCCCCTCCGCTGCACTCGTCCCTTCACCACTGTCTGCCTCAAGGCTTCCACAGTTTCCGTTAGAGACTTCCTACTGGCGATAGTGGGAATCAAACGTCGGTAGTAGGCCTACCACACCCAGGCATGCCAGACCTGCCTCTTTGGTCGCCGGGGCCAGTTTTAATTGCCTCTAAGCTATAGTTTGGGGCTTCCCTATTACCCTTCCGTACAATTATGATTCCCAGCTACTTAGCCGCTGCTAGTCCTAGTGGCACATTTACGGATTAGCGTGAGCCAGCCCGCTTAAGGTGCGTATGATGGCTCTACTTTCTCCAAGTGGCGTCCCAGTCTGGAAGATATGGATGATGACATGCATCTAGGTATGCGGTCTGCTTACTAGATGGAGCAGAGCAGGCTTATCATGAGGCGCTGGAAATTAGCTGGGGCCCAGTAGCGAAAAGGCGAGGACAGTGTACTGGAATAGCCCGTCGGGGCTGGAGAATGCGTCTTTCTAGCGTTCTTTCTGGTAGGGAATCTGCCAATCCCCTTTTGTCAGTCCAGGTTAGTCAAGAATTAGGCACTACCCAGTTGGTCAAGTTCGTTGATGCATGATGGGTACGCATTCGAATTGGATAGCTTCATTCAGTCGGCGAAAGTCATTACAGAATCTCATGGTACATCAGGTTAGGCTAGAACTATGGGACGCAACCGACTGACGTCAGGTCATCTTCATAACGCCTAATTCAACATTTTCTTTACTTCAGCCCTGATTTCTCCTCTCTTTTGGCTGCTGGCATTCGGTAAGCTCAGTTTATCCTTGGCTGCCAGGGATCGTGGCGGATATGGTGATAGTCAGTGTCCGCGCCCGCCGTTTTGTAGAGAAACCATCTGCGATTGCGATTAATACTAGTCGGCGCCTCAACCTTTGATTTGGCGATAGTCCGGGTGATATCCTCACTTGCTCGTGTAAGTTATCTCTTGCTGGGGAAGGGTCCTCGTGAGGACTAAGCCATGCCTGCTTGATCATGCAAGGTTTGTAGAAATTGATGTGGTAATCTTGCTCAGGTTTCCTGCGCCTGGCTGCCATGCACCTATAGTTTACCTCCCATGGCTTCATCACTTCGTGGGTCCTGCCTGGCCAAGAGCTTATATTCTGCTGTGGGCACCAGGACCATTACTCGACCCTGTTGAACCGGCCGTAGACTTTGGCTTGGTGGTATAAGGTTCTTTGGGTCTCCTGTGTTTCTCAAGTGTTCCCATACAATAGGTTACTCGAGCATCCGATCCTCTCATCTGTAGTACATGCTCGACTATGTTCTTCGGGGATTTGGCTCCTCTTCCCAGTTCTCTGGCTATATCCAATATGCCCGGAGGCACCCATGTAGTAGTTCGACTAGAGAGAAACTTGAGGGCCTGTGGCTTCCGGATCAAACAGTAAGGTAATGGGATCCCAGCTTTCCATCGTCACCCACTTTCGATCATGGCCTGAGGTCCGATTGAACCTTTCCACAGATCGCATCGTTTGTGGTGGTATACAAAGAGATCAGTAAGGGCTTGTACAGTGGAGCAATAACAGAGATCTTATCAACATTGACACGAAAGGTGTCCCTTGACAATCAGTACTTCCTTGTGGTAGCCAACCCGGGAAAAAGATCTGTAGTAGTCTCTTAGCTTATTGTCTTGGAAGGTGTTTGCATAGGGGAACGCTTATGGGACCGGGTTGCATAGTCTATCACCAAAACATGGTTGTGCCACCGAGCTGTCTCTCGACAGGGGCCAATCAGATCCATCGGCTATGCATTCGAATGGATCTCTTGTATGGAAGAGGGTATCCAAAGGGGCCGAAGTGGGGCGAGGGCTATATAATGCTGACACTCGGCAATAAATGTGCAGTGGATCACCTGAATGCTTCATTACACCTGGCAGAAGAATCTCGTGCAGGATCCTGGCCAGAATTTTCTCTACCCTAAATGTCTTCCAAACAGGTGACTGGGCGAGGCTCAATATGGCTTTTTGATGTTTTGTGGCACAGAATTGATTGTACTCCTGCTGCTGCATTGACACCACACGGTACGGGATCTTCGTTCACTAGTAAAGTAGTGATCGCTGGACCTCGACTTCCCCCACACTGCGTGTCACCATCAGTATTAGCCACCTCTTTCTGACGTCATCAGTATCTAGGGTCTCTGCCCTGGTCCCTCCCGATAAGTCTCTCTCCAGGACTTAACGCTGCTAGCTCCCAGGGGCCAGCTCTCTGTTCTTCACGGAACGACATCACCATCATGGCTGGGCGCAGGCCTCTGCTCACGCTTCCTGTCTGTAGTTTCTCTGATGCTGCTCGTGTCCATCTGCTACCGGCCGGCTTCTGGCCCTGGAATCAGATCGGTTCCAAGGCCTTCGCGGCCTTCTTTCCTTTTTTTGTCTCGGCCTTTTGGGGGCGAGAATAATCCTCGAGAAAACTCTGAACATTGGGGGTGACATTCCCCCAACGAGTCGCTGCTAACAGCGTCCGCACTCCCCTCCAGTCTCTTCTGGGAAGTAAATTATCAACCCTGGATGCTCCTCGCCATGACTTACAGGATTATGGGAGTTTAGGAACTACGCCCACTGGTCACCTCATGGGTTTCCCTGAACGTCTATCTTCAATGGATGGTGGTGTTGACTCACGGGCCCCATGCACGCATGTCAACTGCTTCGTTTGGCTTGTAGCAGCTGCTACTTTTTAACCAGCTTACATATATAAGGTGAAGCACCTCCGAGTCCACAAGCGCTAGTACATTCTTCCACTCCATGTGTAGTCTATGCAGGCCTAGTTGATGCAGGACGCCTGCAGAGTGGAATAGGGAGCATGGCACTTCCAAGTCCCCAATTGGTTGCATAGGCTCCTCGGTGCTGGGACACTGTGCTGGCTCAGTGGTCCCGCGCCCACATGTAACATCTATAATGTTCTAATCATCTCCTATCATGTGGGTTAGGGCGTTAGTCTCAGGGTTTCCTCCACTTCAGGGCAATCCCCTCCTTCTCGGGTCTCTGCTGGTTTCGGCCCCCTCTTCCTCCACCTAGACTCCAGGGGTTTGGCTGTCCCACCATCCAGGGCGGGGTTGGGCTGTTGCTTGAAGGTGGGCTTTCTTGGTAGTCGGGTCAATTCCCTGGTGTCATACATCTTCTACCATGTCATCTCATCGAGGTGGACGGATCGTCTGATTACCCATGTGCGGAATCTGTGGAGTGCCCTCATTACTGGTCATGACCAAAACCTCTAGTATCTCTTCCACGACTCCAGCACTCTGTTGCAACCACTTCGTGCAAGATGTTGAGGTTCTACAGATTGGATCAGGGGTTTTGTCTTCTGGTACCTCACTCTGTGATACTGTGGCCCCTCTGCAGTTGTTCCGATTCTGGCCAGATTCTGGTTCAGTCTGGGGTAGTCTGCTGCAGCCTTCTTCGGCAGTCATCTGTAGGGCTTCTGCGCTCTTCCCACACAGAATGGGCAAGCGGATGCAACCATAGATCTCTAAGCCGAGGCTCCGGTAGTGCCGCACTGATTCTCTACCAGACTTTCTTCAAAGGCCAGAGTACGCCTCTACATTCATCCTCCGTGCGGTCCATTTCTGCAGCCAGCTGGCTGGCCCGTATGGCTGCATCGCCAGTCATGGCCTAGGTTCAGCGTCTGTGGGTCTTCACCTGGTTACTTACCATCGAACATAGCTTGGCTCTTGAGAAGCTGGTCCTATCAGCAGGCGATTTAAGTTTCTTGCTGGCGCAAGCACACTTGGCTCGCTGTTGGGCGACTGCTGAATGGGTGCCAGCCTCCTGGGCTGCGTGGCTTTTGATCAGTGCCCGTCACTACGTCCATCCATTGTGGTAAAAAAAATAAACGCTTCCTGGCCGATTGTGTTCTGGCGGGACCTCAAGGAGAGGCCAATCACGACCACTCTCAAACAGGCAGTCACAGTCCAAGGCTGGGGGTTTCACCTCAAGGCAAACCAACACAGCCAGACAAAAATGACTTTGTGTCATCCCTCGGCACACCACAGTCACACGCAATTTCCTTGACACTCCAGATCTCCAGTAATCACCCACCAGTTCCACACGTCCTGAGTGAATGGTATGAAAGACCAACACCCGCGCAGTTAAAGAAAAAAGGTTCTCTCGATCCCAAAGGACCAAGCCCAGACCCAGCTTAGATATACACATCCAGATCTTACCCAATAGCACGGCGTTGCCATCTTTAGAATCTAAATCTAAAGGTTTATTCATAAAGAAAAAGAAGAGAGAAGCTAGAATTGGTTAAATGGAATCTATACTATACAGTGATGGCAAATGTTCTTTAGTCACGGCTTGTAAGCAGTGACGACAGTAAACTGCAGGTTTTAAATCAAGTCTTGGAGTACATCCCAGCTGGGGATGGGTCATTCAGTCTCCTTATTTACAGGGGCTTCAGTTTGTAGCAAGTCCTAGAGTAGAGAGCAGGATTGAAGACAAATGGGAATGAGGCTCCGCCTTAAGAGGCTTTTCCAGAGTAGAACACTCCTTTGTTCCACTGTGGAAGTTAAGCAAAACTGAGTTCTGCAGTCACATGGGCCAGTTCTTTGCACACCCTGCTGAGCTCACAAGGCGCATTCCGCCTCGTCTCAATGGGTCAATTGTGTAGTCTAATGGTCCTTAGTGGGCCATCAAGCAGGTAAAGAGCTGAACCGGATTGTCTGGATTTTTCCCAGTAACACACAGTTTGAAATACAGACAGCATACAGCCATATTGCATTAATTCAACGACCAAAATGATACAGACAGTACAGACAGCATAATCATAATCCAGAACATAACCTTTAGACACCTATATGACCCCTAACACGATTGGTGCCACTCAGGACCTCTGGTTGCAACCCCTGTTCTATATGGTCCAGTTCTATATCAATACGTCACACCTCTCCTTTTTTTTTTTTAAATCAGCCGTCCTTTTTTCTTCGCGCGTGCGTGCTAACCACAGAATCCCACCCCTGACACCACGTTTGCAAAAGTTCTCTGCTCACTTGGGGGTCCTGCATTAACTTGGCGGATTGGTTTCACTCTAGTATATCTTCTTCTTCTGGAACCCACAGTCAGGGTCAGCTACCCCTGTGTCTGATCAGGAGTGGAGGTCTTGGGGAACTGGCCCCGCCTACTCCGGTTCTGCGCGTGGGCCCTGTGGATCGCAGCTGTCTAGTATGCCTCTGGTAACAGCTGCATGAACAGCTACAACTCCCTGGGCTACTTCCCCATGGCTCCCCACAACACCTTCTTAGTATCCTCACGCACACACCGGACTTCCTCTTGGTGTTGACAACACGCTTGTCTCCTCAATCCTCAGCAGTACACTCTCTCAACTCTCAGCTCCTTGCCTTCTTGCTCCCAGCCTCCTCACCATACATCCTTCTCCTTGCTCCTCCCTGGCAGCCTGACTGGAGGAGCTCCTTTTTTAAACCCAGGCTGATTAGCCGCCTTGGATTGGCTGCAGGTGTTAATTTAAGATAAGCTATCTCCACTGCCTTCATAGAAAGATCTTATTGGCCAGGGCCTTGATAACCTGGAGCATCGTATTTGGTTCCAGAGTCCTAAGGATTT
>NC_133772.1:144945169-144957907 GCF_003597395.2 Chelonoidis abingdonii | reverse complement strand
CTCAAATAAATTTGTTAGTCTCTAAGGTGCCACAAGTACTCCTCATTCTTTTTGCTGAGTATGTGTGTTTCTAAAAGTTTTTCAAGGATGCCCAGGGCATTGGGTCTTTTCTTGTAGAGCAGTGAAAATGCAAAAGAAATAAATTCAAGCTAAGAATTACTTTAAATGGGGGTAGCTGGGTTACTAGATACTGTAAACCCTTACGCATGTGCGCAGGTCCAATGTGATGCATAAAGAAGGGTTGCAATTTGTGTGTATGGACTACTGTCATATCTCAAGACAGGGTTGTAGGAATGGATGAAGGGTTTTGTTTTGTTCACAGCCTATACCCAGGGAAGTTAGATAAAAATGTAAACACTCTCAGTGGAAGCTCGTGAAGTAACTTGGCTGTATTTCTGAGAATTCAGAACATAATGCACAAGAATCCCAAAACAGAGAGAAAGAAAGCAGGCTGCTCTCTAAGGCAGGAAGGCACAACTCACTCCACCATTTTGTAGGCTGTTTTACCCAACTGACTGTTCCTAGATCCACACTTCATTATAGAGATCCCTAGGCTGCAAGCAGGATCAAGAACCCTCCTGCCCCTCTCTCTTAAATTGAGAAATTGAAATTCCTACATAGTCCCTAGTACACCACAGGTTGGCGCTTCCTTTGAGGGGTAGTAATTTGTGCTTGAGGACAGTAGGTTGGTAAAAGGGTAGATTAGCTATCTTGCTTCCACTGAAGTCAGCCTCAGCTGAAAAACTACTGCTTAGAGTGGCCACAGAATTAGGCCATACCCTCACGCTGTTTTATGTTGTATGCATGCTTGTCCTCATTAGTTTTGTTTTCTTCTTATCCAAATACACTGCTGCTCATTTCTGAGCCGAATCATTCCATCCAGCAGAGAGACTGCTTCTATTGAATGCTTCTGCCCCCAATTGCTGCAAAGCCTTAAATACACACACCCAGCTATAGAACCAAAATAAAAGTTGCATATATTTTGGTTGATAAGAAACAGAATGCTACAATATTTCCCAGTTTAATGTATCTAGATGAAACACATTTTCAGATATTTTCCCACTTAGCTGTGTGGCTTAATAGCCAGCAATCTAGCCTTCATTATGTAAAATGCCTTTTAAAAAGTAACTGGTGCACTATCTGCAGAAGACCTACTGGCGCACAGAATGGCTTCATCCCCATAAAAATGCAAATGAACTCTGGAAATTTAGGCCTAGCTCATTTGTATTGAAAATAAAAAGGAGCTTCGAACAGAGCCCAGAGGAGCTCCATTAACAATGAGACGTTCAGTAGCAGCGGCAATGCTATAATGCCTACAGCTCAGATAATTTCTCAGCCATCTCCTGAAGTTACGCTTTTCTTTTCAACCCTGAATAGAAGGGTTGTAAATGCAGGGCTGGTGCAACCATTTAGGTGACCTAGGCGGTTGCCTAGGGTGCTGGGATTTGGGGGGCACCATTTTCTTTGGCAGTGACTGCGACGGCCAGATCTTTGGCCGCCCCAGTCACCTCTGGCATTTAGTTAAGCAGCCACGGCGTGCTCGGGGAGGAGGCGGGGCAGGGGTGAGCTATTTCACTTCTCCCGCCTCCCAGGCTTGCAGCGCCAATCAGCTTAGGTGCCGCAAGCCTGGGAGGCGGGAGAAACGAAGCAGCAATGGCATGCTCGGGGTGCTCATGCTCGTGTGCGGAGCGGAGTGAGCTGGGGCGGTGGGGTGCCTCAGGGCGGAGGATGCGGGTGGGGAGCTGCTGTGGGGGGGGGCACCTCAGGGTGGGGGCGCGGGTGGGGTGCAAGGCGGAAGTTTCGCCTAGGACACGAAACATCCTTGCACTGGCCCTGTGTAAATGGGTGAAAGGTAGCGTGGTGCTTGGCCAGGGCGGAGGATGATCCAAACGCAATACGCCAAGTTCTCCTCTATTTCACCGGTCAGGTCAGTGCAGGTGAGAAGAGAATGTAGGCCATTGCGCAAGGAAACCATAGAAACATCTGAATGAGTCAGTATCTTAGCATCCCATCTGTCCTGCAGGAAGGGAATGCACCTGTCCTGAAGAAGAGGGGGGATGTGATGGCTCCCCTTAGCTTAGAGTCTGCTCCCCCCAGCATTCCTGAGGGTGGAAGCCACCCCAAAAGGAGTAGGGAGGGGAGCAGACATGGTAGTGGTGTCACCTGTCTTTGTACAACAGCTAGCTTAGCTAGAAAAGCACAGAGAGAGCTGCACATTGCTCATTGCACATGGGCTTTCCCTGCCTGGGGAGATGGGGGTGCAGTTTCCCATCAACAAAGTTGCCAAATGCCTGTCAATCATTTGTGTAAAACGGAAGACAGATCCTCCCATTAGGTTGTGGGAGTCCCCCAGCGTGATTTGGACAACCATGCCTGAGTCGGAAATACACGAGCCCTCCAGCCCCCCAGAGATTAGCCTGAATCCGGTCATGACCAAGATCCTCTTTGTCACAACCTTCCTCAACTTGTATAAAGAAGCAGCAGCATTATAGGCTGCTTTCATGATCTATTCAACCCTTCGGAGACTTGCTCTGGGATTGCATCCCAGATCTGGGCCTCCTGAAGGTGACAGAAGTGGGTTTGATGCCAGAGGAAGCAGCCGTCCCTGAATCTCAAAGAGTGGGAAGCCAAGATGCAAATCGATGTGATGCCATGTGAGATAATGGGCTTCTGCTCTCCTGGCCAGCCCACACTAACTGGGCATAGTATAGGTTGCTGACCCTTACAGGTGAATACTCAGTGAGCTGGATTCCCTACTGCTTTGCACCTTGCAATGTCCTTTGTCAAGTGTGTGCACAGAGAGCGTAACCACTTTGCACAGATGTAACTTGATGGCACAAGGAGAAGGAGAAAGCAGGCCCTGGGTGTTTTCAGAACTGCTTGGACCATTGTCAATGAGGGAAGGACTCATCTGTTTATTCTGTACTGTGAAACTGACACCTCTCTTTCCATCTCAGCCTGAGAAGGGTTTTAAAGACAAAGGAGGAAGAATTTGCTACCTACAAGGAGCTGAATCAAAATACAAAGAGTTTCTGCTCTATTCAGTTTTGGTAGTTGGTGTTTTGTTCTGTGAGCCCTTTCTCTTTAATGGGGGTTTCACCCAGTGTTAATAGTGCATGGGGGAATCATCTTGTATGGAGTGTGGGGGGAGAGTTCTGTGCTGGGAAAGGGAAGGAATTGCCTTGATTGCCTCCTGCCACCAGCAGAACATTGGCTTTTGCCTTCTCTCCCAGTGCTGGAGTTAAAGGGGGTGCGCTGGGTGGATAGAGAGTCCTGCCCAACAGCACACCTGTATAAGGGCGAAAGCCCTCGGATGAGGAGGTGTCATGCAAATGATGCATTGCCTTAATTTGCACATTTGATGAATATGTATTACCTCATTTGCATGAACTGTCTCTTTATTTTTAATGACAAATCGTTTTCACGTTCTGTTTCTGCTCCCTCATCACTACATGGGTTGTTCTGCTACAGTGAAAGGCCAGCTAGAAAAGGCATCCAAAGAAATAATTTTACTTGACATTTAGGTGTCTTTTAGTCCTAGTGAAACTGAAGCAATAAATATGAGCTGAAGCGAAGCACCAAGGTGCCTGGGTTTTAAGGGAAGTATCTGGGCCAAGCTGGTACCAGGATCTGCAGCAGCAATGAAGTGAGGGGGAATGAGGAGCCCATATACTGCGGTGGAATGAGTGGGAGATGTGCTGTCTTTGCTCCATCAATAATATTACAAATGACACAGGAGCCCCCGGCAGCACAGGCTCCTAGTTCCTTCAGAGGGGACCCGATTTCTGTCTCTCTGGGGGTGTTTCAGGCTCCCTGAGAACTGGAATCAGCCAGGCAGTATTGCCACCTCCAAAGGTTCAACAGTTGTGAGTGAGGCCCCAAGAAATCGTGAAATTTAGAAAAACAAGATTGTGTGGTGGATTTGGTCTGCCCTGCCCGTCCTGTGTATGTGTGTACTAGTGCTCCCAAACTTATTCAGAGGATGGAGCTCTCACCCCCACATCTGCTCACCCATAAGTTCTGCCCCACCAGGAGCTGTCAACCCCCTCTGCCAGGCAGGGCTTGCAGCAGGGCCCCTTTCTCCCTTTTCAGGCAGCAATCAGCTCCCCTGATCTGTCCCTTCCCAGTCTGGACATTGCAGAGCTGAAATTCCCAAAGGGATGGAGCTCCTCAGGTCATCCTAAGAGTGGCTCCAGCCCCCATCCTGCCATCACTCCTTCTCCTCTCCACACAGCCCCAGATCCCTGTTATAACACCTCCCTCTCCAACCTAGCACCAGTCACATCTTGGCCAACCAGAAGGGTGAACCAGGGACCTCCAGAGTTGAAAGCAGGAGTCTCCATAGCATGAACTAAAGAACCAGCCCCTCTGTGGTGCAGCAACAAACCCATCCCCATGTAGATCAGGCATACATGCACTGTATGGAACTGTACGCCCAGCAAGGCCCGTGGGTGCTATGCTCTGAGCTCTAACAGTAAGAGGGAGCCAAGATGCTCCACTCTAACTCTTTGGTCTTGGCTAGGTCACTCCAGACATAGATTAGGAGTGTTTGCTGGCAGAGTGTCTCCCATCCACTTCTTGTTTGTCTCCTCATTGGATAGTATGGAGTTTCCTTTTAAATTATGTAGTGTAGTGTCTTTTAAATTATGATTTGTTGTGTTTTCAAAATCTTCCAATATCATTTTGCAAGCTCGTTGCTGTCAAACTACTAATGCATAATGTAAATACTAAGATGGGTGAACGTGAGTGCCTGGTATTAAATCAGGATATTGATCTAACAGGCTTCACAGAAACTTGGTGGAATGATGATGATTAATGGGAATGGGAATATCAGGGCACAAATATGTAGGAGTGACAGAGGTCATTGCAATGGGGGAATGACACTATATGTGAAAGAAAGCATATGCAAAACAAATATAGTAAAAATCTTAAATGACTCAAACTGTACCATAGAATCTGTATGGATAGAAATTCCACGCTTGAACAATAAGACTATAGCAGTGGGATTCTACTACCATGCACCTGACCAGGATGGTGGTGGTGGTTGTGAAATGCTCAGGGAGATTACAGATGCTACAAAAACATAAAATCTAATAATAATGCACTATTTCAACTCTCTCCATAGTGACTGAGAACATATCATCTCAGGATGGGACGCAGAGATAAAATTTCTAGACACCATTCATGACTGTTTCTTGGAGCATTTAGTCCTGGAACCCATAAGGGAGAGGCAATTCTTGATTTAGTCCTAAGTGGCACACAGCATCCGATCCAAGAGGCGAATCTAGCTGAACCACTCAATAATAGTCTCGGTAGTCCATCGATCCGATGATGACAAATCTGTGCAGGTCATCTATTGTTGGTCTCATGGTGTGCCCTCTGATGACTGTACAAGCCAATCATAGAGGTGCACATTTTGCTGCAGATGGTGCATGGGAAGTTCGCAGTCAGTGGATTGTGCGCTGCTGATGCTCTGTGACGTCGTTCGCGTGCCTCTTGTAGACGCCGGCAGCAGTCTTCTTCAAAGGCGATGCAGGTATTCCTAACTGTTGCACGCCACTGTGTTCTGTCGCTGGCGGAGTCCTCAAGGTCCCTAGGTTTGATACTGCTGTACTGCAGATTGGCTTTGACGGTGTCCTTGTAACGTTTCCGTGGACGACCTATATGCCGATGCCTTGGGAGAGCTCACCATACAGAAGCTGGTGGGGGATTCTGTTGGCATCCATGCGGCTGACATGACCAGTCCAACGTAGCTGTGACTTCATGATCATCATTTCAGTGCTTGTCATCTGGGTTGTCTTGAGGACCTCGAGATCGGGTATTTTGTCTTGCCAGTGGATCTTCATGAAGTTGCGGAGGCAGCGCATGTGGAACGCTTCAAACTGCTTGATGTGACACCTATATAGTGTCCATGTTTCGCACCTGTACAAAAGAGATGAAAGAACAACAGCTCTGTACACAAGCAGTTTTGTTGACATCTGGATGTTGTGGTGGTTTAAAACTTTGACACACAGACAGGCAAGTGCCTGGCTTGCTTTGGATATTCATCCATTGATCTCATTATCCAGTGATGGATCACTGGATATGACACTACCTAAGTATTTAAAGTTCTCCAGTACTTTAAGATGAGTGCCCTCAATGGAGGTACTCAGGACAAAAGCATTGATCCAGGTGCAGGTTGATGAAGAACTTCTCTCTTTCCAAGGCTGATAGTTAGTCCGAAGAGTTGCGAGGCCTCAGCAAACTTGTTCACAATGTGCTGAAGATCATTTTCAGTGTGAGCCATGAGGGGACAGTCGTCGGCAAAGAGTGCTTCAAGAAGGAGTTTCTGCACTGTTTTAGTCTTTGCATTCAGGTGACGGAGGTCAAAAAGTGAACCATCATGCCGGTATTTCAAGTACATACCTCGGTCCAGATCTTTCATTGTGTGGTTAAGGACGCATGCAAAGAACAGGTTAAATAGGACAGGAGTAAGAACACATCCTTGTTTCACACCATTGATGATGTTGAAGGGGGCTGATGTGGCTCCATCAGACAATACTTCGCCTGTCATGCTGTCATGAAAAAGGCATATAATCTGGACAAATTTTCTTGGGCAGCCAAGTCGTGTTAGAATGGTCCAAAGGGCTTCCCTGTTGACGGTATCAAACACCTTTGTCAGATCTATTAAGACAGCATACAGGTGCATAGTCTGTTCAATGCACTTCTCTTGTATTTGTCTGACAGCAAACACCATGTAGACTGTGCTCCGGCCAGGTCGGAAACCACATTGACTTTCAGGTATATTTGCTTCGGAAATACTGGCTATTAGGCGGTTCAAGATGATGCGGGTGATGATCTTCCCACCAATGGAGAGGAGGGATATGCCTCTATAGTTTCCACATTCTGCTTTGCTGCCTTTGTTCTTGAAAAGAGAGACAATAGTAGCGTCGAGAGGTCCTGTGGTATGTTTTTCATCCTCCAGATGCTGATGATCACGCTGTGGAATGCTGCTAGTGCTGGCTGGACCTGCTGCTTTGTATCTCTCTGCTGGCTATCCCATCTTTTCCAGGAGCTTTTCCTGAACTCATCTGGCTAACAGCTTCTAATTCATCTTATAGTGGGCGAAGTCAGAGATCTGTCAGAGCAGGTTGTTGTGGAATTTCATTGAGGACGTTATTATTTTTACGGTTGATGGTCTATTGAGAAGTTGCTAAAGTGTTTCTCGCCATCTTTCGCTGATGCCTTCTTTATCTTTAATCAGTGTTGTGTTGTCTGATGGAGCAATGGGGTGGTCCTTGTTTAGAAGGTCCATAGACAGTCTTAATAGCACTGAAGAACATCTTTGAGTTGTGAGTCTCAGCATAGTGCTCAATTTCTTTGGCTTTGCTCTCCCACCAGTTGTCTTGTATCTGACGGAGCTCTTCTGTGTTTTGCTCTGAAGGAACTTGAAACGGTCCCATTCAGAGACTGAGGAGGGGTCATTCTGCATTCGATAAAAGCTTTTTCTCTTTACTTCCAGTGCTGATATATTTCTTCTTGGTTCTCATCAAACCAATCCTGATGTGTTCTTTTCTTTGGTCCAAGAGATGTTATGCTGTGTCAGTCACTATCTACTTTGAACCGGTCCCCACTTTTCAGTTACAGTACCGATCAATTTCCGTCCGGGATGTCAGTTTGTCATCAAGACTCCTCTGAAATTGTTGAACACTGAGCATCCTTCAGTTTGGCTACGTTGAACGGCAGGTCGCACATGCTTAGGGTTGTTTGTGCCGATTTAGAGGAGCGATGTGCAGTTGAAGAGACAATCCTGACTAATCTGTGATCTGTACAGCACTCTGCGCCTTGCATTACTCTGGTGATCATTATGTCTCGGATGTCTCGCCTTCTGACAATGGCATAATCTATCGGATGCCACTATTTGGACCTAGGGTGCATCCACGTTGTTTTGCATTTGTCCGCTTGTCGGAACAGAGTGTTGGTATTGGTAATGGTCAGGTCATTTTCAGAACAAAGGCTCAAAAGGAGTAGTCCATTGCTGTTCATTTTGCCTACACCATGTGGCCTGGTTACTCCTTTCCAGTTCTTACTGTCACCCCCAACTCAGACATTGAAATCTCCAATTAGGAGTAGTTTGTCTGTCACAGGTGTGGCCTTGATCAGTCTGTCGAGATCTTCATAGTATTGTTCCTTTGAGTTGTCAGAGCATGTTAGAGTGGGTGCATATGCACTGATGATGGTGGCATGACGTCTGGCATTTAATGGGAAGCGTAATTTCAGCAATCTTTCATTGATACCCACTGGAAGGTCTGGGAGTTGATGCATCAATGAGGTTTTTATTGCTAGACCAACTCCATGTATTCTGTCCTCTGTCTCAGTCTTACCCTTCCAGAAGAAGGTGTAACCATTTCCTGGTTCGCTCAAGGAACCTTCCCCAGGCAATCTTGTTTCACTTAATGCCACTATATTGATGTTGTAGTGGGCTAGTTCTCGAGCAATGAGAGCTGTCCTCTCAGGAGCTGTCCTTCTCTCAGGATAGTAATCACTCAGTAATAGTGATGACAGCGTAATTACATTTAACATCCTTATGGAGGGAAAATACCAAAGAAACTCACAACAGTAGCTTTTAACTTCAAAAAGCAGAATTACACAAAAATGTGGCAGCTAGTTAAACAAAAATTAAAATGAAGAGTCACAAGAGTGAAATGCCTGCAAGTTGCATGGAAACTTTTAAAAAAACCCACCACAATAGAGGCTCAAACTAAATATATACCCCCAAATAAAAAAAAGTAAGAGGACCAGAAAAAATGCCATCATGCCACAGAGTGAAAGAAGAATTTAGAGACAGAAAGACATTTTTAAAAATTGGAAGTCAAATCCCACTGAGAAAATAGACGGACCCATAAACTCTGGCAAGTGAAGTGTAAAAATTTAACCAACAGAGGCCAAAAAAGAATTTGAAGAGAAACTAGCAAAAGACACAAAACCAACAGAGAATGTTTTTAACTATATTACAAGCAGGAAGCCTGCCAAACAGTCAGTGAGGCAACCTGATAGTCAAGGTGCTAAAGGAGCACCCAAGAAAGACAAGGCTGTTGCTGAGAAGCTAAATCAATTCTTTGCATCGGTCTTCACTGCAGACGATGTGAGGAAGAGTCTCAAACCTAAGCCACTGTTTTTAGGTGACAACTCTGAAGAACTGTCCCAAACGGAGGTGTCAATAGAGGAGGTTTTTGATAAATTAAACAGTAATAAGTCACCAGGACCAGATGGTATTCACCCAAGTGTTTTGAAGGAACTCAAATATGAAATTGCAGAACTACTAACTGGTATGTTGTCTATCATTTTAATCAGCCTCTGTACCAGCTGACTAGAGGATAGCTAATGGAACACTGATTTTTAAAGAAGGGTTCCAGATGTGATCCTGGCAATTACAGGCTGGTAAGCCTATTTTCAGTAAAAGGCAAATTGGATGAAATTATAATAAGGAACAAAATTATCAGACACATAGATGAACATAGTACATTAGGGAAGAGTCAACATAGCTTTTGTAAAGGGAAGTCATGCCTCACCCATCTATTAGAATTCTTTGAGGGTATCAACAACCATGTGGACAAGGGTGATCCAGTGGATACAATGTACTTGGACTTTCAGAAAGTTTTTGACAATGTCTCTCACCAAAGACCCTTAACAAAGTAAACTGTCATGGGGTAAGAGGGAAAGTCCTCTCATGGATCAGTAACTGGTTAAAAGATAGGAAACAAAGGGTATGAATAAACAGTCAGTTTTCATAGTGAAGAGGGGTAAATAGTGATGTCCCCCAAGAATTTGTACGGGGACCAGTGCTGTTCAACATATTCATAAATGATCTGGAACAAGGGGTAAACAGTAGGGTGACATAGTTTGCAGACAATACAAAACTACAAAAGATAGTTAGTCCAAAGCTGAAGCATTTCAAAGGGATCTCACAAAGCTGGGTGACGGGGCAAGAAAATGGCAGGTGAAATTCAATGTTGATAAATGTCAAGTAATGCACATTGGAAAACATAATCCCAACTATATATACTAAATGATGGGGTCTAAATTAGCTGTTACTACTCAAGAAAGAGATCTTAGAGTCATTGTGGATAGTTCCCTGAAAACATCTGCTCAATGTGCAGTGGCAGTCAAAAAAGGAACCATTAGGAAAGGGATAGATAAGGAGGCAGAAAATATCATAATGCTACTATATAAATGCATGGTACGCCCACACCTTGAATACTGCTTGTAGTTCTGCTCTCTGCAGCTCCAAAAAGATATATGAGAATTGGAAAAGGTTCAGAGAAGGGCAACAAAAATGATCAGGGGTATGGAACAGCTTCCATATGAGGAGAGATTAATAAGAGGAGAGGTTAATAAGACTGGGACTGTTCAGTTTTGAAAAGAGGGGATATGATAGAGGTCTTTAAAATCGTGACTGGTGTGGAGAAAGTAAATAAGGAAGTGTTATTTACTCCTTCACATAACACAAGAACCAGGGGTCACTCAATGAAATTAATAGGCAGCAGGTTTAACAAAAGGAAGTATTTCTTCACACATTGCACAGTCAACCTGTGGAACTTATTGCCAGAGGATATTATGACAGCCAAAGGCATGACAGGGGGAGGGATAACTCTATGGTTTGAGCATTAGCCTGCTATACCCATAGTTGTGAGTTCAATCCTTGAGGGGGCCACTTAGGGATTTGGGGCAAAAATCAGTACTTGGTCCTGCTAGTGAAGGCAGCGGGCTGGACTCAATGATCTTTCAAGGTTCCTTCCATTTCTAGGAGATAGGTATATCTCCAAAAATTAAAGTGGGTTCTAAAAAAAATTAGATAAGTGGTGGATAAGAGGTCCATCAATGGCTGTTAGTCAAGGATGCAACCTTATGCTCTGGTGTCCCTAGCTTTAGACTGCCAGAAGCTGGTGGTGGACAGCAAGGCATGGATCACATGATGATTACTTGTTTTAATTCCTTCTGAAGCATCAGGCACTGGCTACTATTTGAATACAGGATACTGGGCTAGATGGACCATTGCTCTGATCCAGTATAGACATTCTTTTGTTCTTATGAACCTTAGCTTGAGGTCCAGTCTTCAATTTGCATGAAACAATAACTATACATAACACTTTTTGATTGATAGATTCAAAGCGTTCAAAGGTGGTTATGTATTAATTCTCCCAAGCCCACACAGCTTTGACAGATGGGGAAACTGAGATTGACAGCAGTTGAATGGTTGGCTGAGGTCACTCAGCCAGTTGAAGACACATTTGGGAACAGAACCCAGGTGTTCTGACCCCATCTCCTATTCACTGCACCATGTGTGTTTTTTGTACCAATCTCTAACGTTTTGTGCATCTTGCCCTTCTCTTGGACATATTGTAATCTCTTCTCTTTTAGATATTGCGGAGGCATCAGTGTCACCTGTTTTCTTTCCCACACTGCACACATTGGCAAAGTCATTTTCATTATTGTATTTTTAAATACATTTGGCCATAACTGAGGCACTCCTTTCTAACCTTGCTCTTTTCTACAGCTTTAACTTTTCCTTCCTTAACTGGTTATTTTATTTTCTGCTAATCCAGTTTTTATTTTTGCAGACTCCGTTGATTGCCAGTGTACATTGGTCTCTTCCAGAGACTTGCTGCAGTTGTACAAATGCATATGCCGTTGGAGGAATTCATATTGCTTTGTCTTGCATAGGTTCTGTGTCCCCGAGAAGCCTCAGTTACCTTGGCATTGTCACATCCCATAATAATCTGATTGTGGATTGTGGAATCTCTTAAATTTTCAAAATTGCAGGAGTAGCTTTTAAGCATCAGATTAGTCAGCAGTTCTTCTTGTCTCCTTGCATACAAGAGCTGATAAGCATCTTCACTGGAGCTGAGAGCAGAATTCTAGTTCATTCTGTATATTAATATAATTAATAGGTCCCAGTTTTACCAGCTTTGAAACTGTATTTTCAATGCAGACACCAGTAGATCTGTTTTCTCAATATAGTAATAGGATATTTCTCCTGTGCAGAGGGGATGATGGTGCTCTCAGACTGCGTGTGACTCTCGCATGGTTTCCTTTCTGTAGTGGTCAGAGCAATTGCAATGGATGCTCTTTCTCTTTCTACCCTGTTTCTTCAGGACTGAGCTTCCTGCCTGTCGCAAGTGCTGTACCTGTCAGAGCCTTGTCCAAAGGCAATCAGTCTTTCCTTCATGCTTAGTGAGCAGCTTTCCTACTCAATTGTGCAACACCAGTATTGTGCAAAACCAGCCACACACTGTCACAGGCTTCAGTCCAGATTCTGTAATGGGTCTCCACAGGCCAGCCACTATGGCCACAGTGAGCCCCATGACAGACCCTTGCAGAACCTATCCCCTTGTCCGGCATGTGTGCTGGGACCTGCCCTCATGCTCTAGCTGAAGGATCTGCCCCCTTGTTTTGCACAACCTGTGCTAGAGATATTCAACTTGGATTTTCCTCCTGGAACCTGACCCACATGTGTGGTCTTAATCTGAGCTCTTTATTCATTGCCACTGCAAAATCTAACTGTCATAAACAGATAGCTAAGGGTTAATGTTTCTTTTACCTATAAAGGGTTAACAAAGGGAACCAAACACCTGACCAGAGGACCAATCAGGAAACCGGATTTTTCAAAGTGAGGGAGGGAACTTCTGGGTGTGTTTTGTCTTTGTTCTGCCTGTTTGTTTTCTCTCGGCTATGAGGGAAGAGCTTTTTTTTCTATCT
>NC_133772.1:144926730-144943586 GCF_003597395.2 Chelonoidis abingdonii | reverse complement strand
GCTTAAAAGAAAAAATGAATAAACAGCCTTATCCAAAAGAAATACAATTTAAAACATTCCAGCAAACTACACACATGTAAATACAAAAAACAATATAATCCTATTGTCTTCTACCTTTGTACTTACGCTTGGAAACAGAAGATTAGAAAGCCTGGAGATAGAGAGATCACTCTCAGAGCCGAGAGAGCAACAGAGACGAGACAAAAGGACACACACCCAACCTTCCCTCCCTTGAGATTTGAAAAATCCGGTTTCCTGATTGGTCCTCTGGTCAGGTGTTTGGTTCCCTCTGTTAACCCTTTACAGGTAGAAGAAACATTAACCCTTAGCTATCTGTTCATGACAATTGGTCACTTTCCAGTAGGAATCTCCTCTCCACTAAGTGGGCTTTTAGGAAATGTGAGATAAGGGTTTGCCGCTTTGCGTCAGCAGCAGTATTCTTATTGCTTTCAAATGCACACTGAATGGATCCCTCTCTTGGGAGAGGTCAGTTACCCTGACTTTTGACTGCAGCAGGGCCTGTGAAATGGATCTGTGGGAGTTCATACTTCTGGGAGGGAGCAGTACAGTACAGGCCTGTCTCCTTTCACAGCTCAGTAAACAATCAACAAGACCACAGGCTCTGCAGGATTGTGTCATGGGTAACACAATAGATATAGTTATTCTAAAGGTTGGCTGGGCTAACATTTGACCTAGCTTGGTTTTCTTGCATCTCTTTATACGGTCAATGGAAATTTTCAATATGGGTTTAATTTTCAAACCAAATGCTTCAGTGTATTCTCCTCTCCAGTCTTGTCTACGCTACCAGGATAAATCAACCTACATGAACAGGGCCAGATTAACTCTCCTGTGGAGCTGAGGATATTAGATTTTGTAGGGCCCCTGTATACAAGTCTTTTTCCTAATATAAAACAAAATTATCACAATTATGGCATCAAGGCTGTAAACACTTTACTAAGCTTGCTTTTTAATTAATATAAAGACGTTTGTTCTGTGGTTATATTTCAGTCTTAAAACATGTAGAATATAGTTAAGTTAATTCAAAATAGCTTACTTCTTATCTTAGAACGGCTTTTATATTAGTTTCTTTCTGGGAGGGAGTTTGGGTGCAGGAGGGGGCTTCAGCCTGGGGCAGGGGATTGGGGTGCAGGAGGTACAGAGTCTGGGTGGGAGTTTGGGTGCAGGAGGGGTTTTCAGGCTGGGGCAGAGGGTTGGGGTGCAGGAGGAGGTTGCCAATCTGGGCGGGAGTTTGGGTGCAGGAGGGAATTCTGACCTGGGGCAGGGTATTAGGGTGCAGGAGGTGGTGTGGGCTCTAGGAGGGAGTTTGGTGCAGGAGGGGATTCTGACCTGGGGCAGAAGGAGGTGCAGGGGTACAAGAGGAGGTGCCGGGTCTGGGTGGGAGTTTGGAGCAGGAGAGGGTTCTGATCTGGGGCAGGGGAGTGGGGTGCAGGAGGTGGTGTGAGGTACAGGCTCCAGCCAGGAGGTGCTTACCACACGTGGCTCCCGGCTGGTGGCACAGCAGGGCTCAGGCAGGTTGCCTGCAGGCTGTGGCCCCATGCTGCTCCTGGGAGTGGCTGGCTGCTGGCACATCTCTGCATGCCCTTGGTGGAAGGGGGACAGCATGGCTCCATGTACTGCCCATGCCCGCAAGTGCAGCCCCTGCAGCGTGCAGAGTCACCTCCCTCCCCCGCCAGGGGCCACAGAGGCATGCCAGCAGGTGGCCGCATCTGGGAGCAACGTGGGGCCATGCATACAGGGAGCATCCCTGAGCCCTGCTGTGCCAGGGCCCCCATTAGCCGAGGGTCCTGGGCTGCAGCCCCTAAAGCCCCTGTGTTAATCTGGCCCTGTATGTGAATAATGTAACTGGAGTTGATGTAGCCTAGGTCGACTTACTGTGGTGTCTACACCATGCTGCCTCAATGGGAGACGCTCTTCTGTCAACTTAACTCGTCTCATTCTGGTGGAGTACCGGAGTCAACCGGAGAGCGCTCCGCAATCACTTTAGCAGGTCTTCACTAGACTCGCTAAATTGACCCCCCCCCCCACATTGATCATAGCAGCATCGATCCCTGGTAAGTGTAGACATGACCCCGCCTTAATAAAAGGACATAATGTCCCTCCACCCCAAAAATACAGACAGCCCCTGTGGGTTTTATAATGGAGGCAGCAGAGTTTTAGGCCTATTGTTACTGAAGTTGCACTGGTTCACTGATCTGGAACTGACAAGAATGGAATTTAAAATTGGCCTTTTATATTAGATTTACACTAAAAATATATTGGGTGATGTCATGCAGGAATCTTCTCTACAGTACTGATCCGTACTTCCATTGTTCCAGAGGCTGTAACCCTGCAAACACGCACCTAAATAGCCTTTTGAACTCAATGGGACTCCATCCATGCATAAAGTTACTCATGTAATTAAGTGTTTGCAGGACAAGTGAGACTTTGTTCGTCCAAGGATTTGCACTGAGCCCAGTGCATTTTGGTCCAGAACTTCATGAGGTTAGCCAGTGCAGGGTGAATACTTGTACAGTCCAGGAACAAACACTACAGCTCATACCTCACTAGCCAGTTTCTGTGCTTTGACTGAATGAGCTGTCCCAGGAAGTGAAACCCATTTCTTGTTACGCATCTGATTTCTGCAATGTCTTCCAACGTTATCAAATGAATGCTTGTGGAACAAGCACATTTTTGATCATAGAATCATAGAAGATTAGGGTTGGAAGAGACCTTAAGAGGTCATCTAGTCCAACCCTTTGCTCAAAGCAGGACCAACCCCAACTAAATTATCCCAGCCAGGGCTTTGTCAAGCTGGACTTTGAAAACCTCTAAGGCTGGAAATTCCACTACCTTCCTGGGCAACACATTACAGTGCTTCAGCTCCCTCCTAGGGAAATAGTATTTCCTAATATCCAACCTTGACCTCCCCCACTGCAACTTGAGACCATTACTCCTTGTTCTGTCATCTGCCACCACTGAGAACAGCTGACCTCCATCCTCTTTGGAACCTCCCTTCAGGTAGTTGAAGGCTGCTATTAAATCCCCCCTCACTCTTCTCTTCTGCAGACTAAATAAGCCCAGTTCCCTCAGCCTCTCCTCATAAGTCGTGTGCCCCAGGTCCCTAATCATTTTCATTGCCCTCTATTGGACTCTCTTTAATTTGTTCCCATCCTTTCTGTAATGGGGGGCCCCAAAATTGGATGCAATACTCCAGATGTAGCCTCACTACTGCCGAATAGAGGGGAATAATCACTTCCCTCAATCTGCTGACAATGCTTCTATAATGCCGCCCAATATGCCATTAGCCTTGCTGACAACAAGGGCACACTGCTGACTCATATCCAGTTTCTCATCCACTATAATCCCCAGGTCCTTTTCTGCAGAACTGCTGCCGTTAGCCTTGCTGACAACAAGGGCACACTGCTGACTCATATCTAGTTTCTCATCCACTATAATCCCCAGGTCCTTTTCTGCAGAACTGCTGTAGAAGTGCATGGGATTCTTCCTTCCTAAGTGCAGGACTCTGCACTTGTCCTTGTTGAACCTCATCAGATTTCTTTTGGCCCAATCCTCCAATTTGTCTAGGTCACTCTGGACCCTGTCCCTACCCTCCAGTGCATCTACCTCTTCCCTCAGCTTAGTGTCATTTGCGAACTTGCTGAGGGTGCAATCCATCCCATCATCCAGATACAGTATAGCTTTACAACTGCACAGATCAGCACCTGGCTAATATCAAGGGAGAAAGAGAAACAAGAAAGTTATAGTATGGGGTGCATATGGAGTCATCAGAATCTACCTTCATTATGATTTATTATTATATGCATTATGGCAGTGCCAAGAGACCCCAATCAGGATCAGGGCCCCTATTGTACTAGGTACACATGTAGAGTAAAACCCAGAGCCTGCTCAGGAGAGTTACAACTGAAGGCTTGATCCTGCAAAACCTTAGTGCATGTGCTTACCTTTAAGCACAAGTAGACCCACTGAAATGACTCAGCAGCTTGAGACCAGAAACCATAAAGATCTACTTTATCATAACCAAGCTGTTTTGCACTAGTGTAACTTCTGAGGGACTGAGCCAGGTAAAAATGGGTAGGATATCAAACTGCAGCCACAATTCATTAAATGGGAAGGAAATTGCACAGGGAGCCCAGAATAAATCTCTTCTTCATGTCTTTAAAACCAGTTAAAACCAGATCTTCCTAAAGAAACGTGCTCATGGTCCACTGAGGATTCCGCCCCCCCAGCTTCTTTGAACAAAACAACTGAATGGGAAAGCCTCTAGGGCTTTCATTTCTCAAAACATTAAAATTTTAATGTGAATTATCTTATGCCTAGAGCAAAACTCTTATAGAATGTCAGGGTTGTCTTGGTTTTAGAGACACCAGGAGTCAATCCTTTGTCAAGTCATATTGGAATTTTAGTCATCCAAATAAATTGTTCTTTCACAAAAAAAGAGTGTTATTTTGAAAAATAATCAGTCCGGTTCTCAGAGTGTATAGCAAAGCGCCTTGTCACCTGGCTGTCCATAAACATCTGCCTGAAGAGCAGGATAATATCTTCAAAGCAAATCCATCTGGGAGTGGGAAACTTATTTATGTACAAAGATTTGACTGTGAAAGCTGGGTATCCCACAGCAGCGATTTATCTCTTTGTCTTGGTGTAACAAATGGATACAGTAGAAAACCGTGAGCAGGGGCTGAGGGAGGAACATTAAAGCTTTACAAACTGGGCTGATCAAAACAATAAGTGCTTTAAAAATCCAGTTAGGAGCCAAACCTGGACCCTAAACCCCATTGTAGGGTAGATTATAATTCAAACCGTGCTCCTCTGTAGAGGGGTAAGAACTCCCCCTTGATCCTCTAAGTGCATCCAGATATACAGGAGTAAGTAGGTCTCTTCCTTATTTATTTCCTCCTTGGAATAAGCAGGTAGGGAGTAGGTGTGGCCCTGATTCCACCCCTCTGCTTGCTGGGCAGAGTAGCTGATGTGGCTGGGGAGTGGTGGTTTATTGACACTACAGGCCAGTAGTCAGTTGCTACTTCCCAGCAGCAAGGAAAGCAAATGGGATAAATTGTGACTCTGGGGTATGTCTGAGCAAATTGTGCCTAAAAGGTACTTCAAGGGTGTTCCAGCTTGCCCCCCACTCTTAGTTCAGAGCTGGGCCTACAGTCACAAGCTAGCCATAAAAAGGCTAATTTTCTATTAGTTTACAACAAATTTCTTGTGGATTTACAGTCACTAGGAGTACAGGACTTATTGCCTGGTGCAAGAGGTCTTTTCCATAGTATGATCTCACTCATGAAAGTGTACATAGTATTGAGCAGAACATCTAAGCATCAGGTATATTTAGTTTGGGATGATTGATGGCTCTTTCATCATATTTTTATGTGGGGTTTGGGTTTTTTTTAGATAATCAGAAATAACTGCTCAAACTTTGGAGTTGAGGTGCATGCGAGTATGTGTGCACATGAGAATAACAGCCATGCAGTTATAAAATGTGAGGGGCAAGTGAGTCAGGATTCTTATACCTCTAACTTTACAAAATGCCTTCAGTAACTCTGTTGGGGCCCGGGTCAAAGCCCACGGAAGACCCTGGGCATCTTGCTCAGTATCGTTTGGGTGAGGAAGTGACAAAGACATGACCAGAGGCACATCTGTGCTGCAATCATAGGCTATGATTGCCAGAGACAGATCTGAGAGTGCTTTAATCTAGCTAGCGTGGGTCCTGGAAGGAGCCATGGAAGTTGCACATTTCAACATGGACTAGTAGCCCTGTGAGTAATTCCTCTGGAACTAAATGCGTGAGCCAAAAGGCATGTGACTCTTAGCCACTCGAAGAGGACAGAGTGCCAGACCCAGCAGGCCTGGGTTACACTCAGGACCGGCTCTAGGCACCAGCAAACCAAGCATGTGCTTGTGGCAGCAAAAAACCTGGAGCCGGCCCTGGTTACACTTGTACTGTCATGGCTTCACTGCTCAGGAACCTGAGAGATTAAAGCTAATATAAGTATCATAGTTTGAGCTGCAGCCACATCCTGGGTTTGCAGTCCAGTGTCATAGAATATCAGGGTTGGAAGGGACCTCAGGAGGTCATTTAGTCCAACCCCATGCTCAAAACAGAACTAATCCCCAGATTTTTACCCCAGTTCTCCAAATGCCACCTCTCAAGGATTGAACTCACAAGCCTGGGTTTAAGAGGCCAATGCTCAAACCACTGAGCTGTCTCACCCTTAGACAAAGCTGCACTTAGATTTTACATCCTTTTGGGACAGAATGAGTCTTTTTGTTATGTGTGTGTACAGATCCTAGCACATGGGAATATCTCAGATGCTATTGCCATATAGATTTTGATTTCACTGTTACCTACCTCCTTTCTTCTTCTACTTTTGATGGCTACTGACCCAGGAGCTATGATCCTTTCAAACGGCCATCTACATCTGTTCCTTACCAACTGTCTTATGGAACTGCAAAATCACTACAGACATATTAAACAAAATTATACAAAAGACAGCCAACGTTCATCTGCATAGTAAGCATCATTTGCCAGCCTATGTTGAAACATTATTGAGCCAATCATAATTATAGTGTCAACAAAAGCCAATTTGTACCCAGGTAGATTGACATCTGTTCTTCGACTGCAGCTGCCTTTCCTTCAGTGATTGAAATGATTGTTCTTAGTGTACATTGTCAGAAAATGACATTCTTGATGATATGACTGAAGTGACTTATATTCACTCTGGAGCTAAACAGATATTGTCAGGTCCACGATGACAAGTCATTTTCTTCCTTCAGAGAATTCTCATTACCTTTAACTGTAATGAATTGTACTCGAGGGAATGGTGGTTAGAAGGAGCAAACATTAGTATATACTTCTAGGGTGAGGTTATGGCATCACACATCTGAGGTATGCTATGAAAGAGGTTGAAGTGTAGCAGCTGAACAGAGATCAGGACTGAAACATTCTGTTTGTGCAGGGCAGACACAGGCCAAATGATCAAGAGGTTGAGGGAAATGTGGATGATCAGCACCGGCGATCAGTAGTGCTTTGAGACAGAGCACTACATCTTCCCTAAGGGACTAAAACTTCTCTCTCCATCTAGAATGCCAGCGAAGTGCAGAAAGTGACATTTGCTAGAAGGGAAGGCATCCCCACCATGGCGAGGGGACGCTTCGATTAAGTGCATCCTCTGAGCAGCTTCTTAAGAAACTTATCATAAACATACACCTAAGGGTAGCATAAAATCCCTCCTTTACCTGTAAGGGGTTAAGAAGCTTAAATAACCTGGTTGGCACCTGACCAAAAGGACCAATAAGGAAAGAAGACACGTTCAAATTGGCTGTGGGGGAGGTTTTGTTTGTGCTGTCTTTGTTCCCTCTTGCTAGAGAGAGAGAGAGACCAAGCAGGTAACCCAGCTCCTACTGAAATGATACAGCTAAAATTACAGAAATTGTAAGGAATAGCAAGGAAATGCATTAGATGATCTTTTGTTTTAGCTTGTGAATTTTCCCTATGTGAAGAGGTAATTTTATTCCTGTTTTGTAACCGGGAAGCAGAATCAGAGGGGAATCCTCTTGGTTTTAAATCTTCTTATTTACCCTGTAAAGGTATCTTCCATCCTGATTTTGCAAGTGTGATTTGTTTACTTTTTTTAAAAATAAAATTCTTCTTTTAAGAACCTGATTGATTTTCAGTGTCCTAAAAACCAGGGATTTTGTCTGTGCTGACCTTGTTAACCTATCGGTTGGTATATTATTCTCAAGCCTCCGCTTCCCCTCACAGCAAAAAGGGGGAAGGGGTTTGGGGAGATATTTTTTTTGCATGGGGATAGGGATCCAAGTGACCCCTCCCTGAATGTTAGTTTAAATCACTTGGTGGTGGCAGCAATCCTGTCCAAGGACAAGGAAAGGAATTTGTGCCTTGGGGAAGTTTTAACCTAAGCTGGTGGAATATAAGCTTAGGGGGTCTTTCATGTGCAGGGGCGCCTCTAGCTTTTTTGCCGCCCCAAGCACAGCAGTCAGGCAGCCTTCGGTGGCTTGCCTGCGGGAGGTCCCAGTCCCGGTCCCGCGGATTCGGCGGCTTGCCTGTGGGAGGTCTGCCAGTCCCGCGGCTTCGGCATACCTGCTGCCGAATTGCCGCCAAATCCATGAGATTGGCGGACCTCCTGCAGGCGCGCTGCTGAAGGCTGCCTGACTGCTGCCCTCACAGGGACCAGGGGAGCTCTCCCCACGGCTTGCTGCCCCAGGCACGCACTTGGAGTGCTGGTGCCTGGAGCCGCCCTGTTGATGCGGGTCCCCACATCTGTACCCTAGAGTTCAGAGTGGGGAGGGAACCCTGACAGAACTGTTCCTACTTAACTGCATATTATCAAGCATCACTGGTGTAAAAATACATGAGCATATAAATATGAGCTTTGTGGTCAAAGTTTCCTTCAAAAAATTACTTTACTTCCTTCACCATGGAAACAGGTGTTTCTATTTTAGAGCCCTTTGGAACTAGAGCTGGTTGAAATTTAGAAAAAAATGAAATGTTTAGGTTGAAAAATAGCCTCTTTAAAAAAGAAAAGAAAAGAAAGAAAAATGTTGCCAAAAATGTGGCTTTTGGGATTTTCTTCATTTTTTGTAAAATGTTTTGCAAAAATTTTATGGAAACTTTTGATCAGAAATGTTATCAAAATGTGTCATTTACCAAAACTGGGTCTGATTTTAAAACAAAACAGGTAAATTTTTGGAAAAAAGACAAATGGACATATGCTTGTGATATGGATATGACATAACTGAGATATATTTCATGCAAGATGGGTCTTGTAAGGTATCATTGGAAAGGGTATAATTTATTAAATGTGATAATCCAATTTGTATGAATGTATCATTTCTGTATCTGAAGTTATGAATATTGACTGTGTAACAATTACAGCTGTGTGTGTATTTTGGTAACAGGCCATCAGCCTTGATGAGCCATTAGGAAGAGACGATAAAACTTTCAAGATACTAATCTCCTGGGACATAGCTGTGCCACTACTAGGTTGGGGTCCTGCCGTAGAATCATAGAAGATTAGGGTTGGAAGAGACCTCAGGAGGTCATCTAGTCCAACCCCTTGCTCAAAACAGGACCAACACCAACTAAATCAACCCAGCCAGGGCTTTGTCAATCTGGGCCTGTAACGTTGTGCGGCCGAAGCTTGACCCTCCCTGAGGGTGGAGGGGAGCCACACCGGCCTACTAAACGTAGTCGGGTCCTGTCCTACTCTTCAGGGCTGAGCGAGACTGCACAGTTGCTTGCAGGCTCTGGCCTTCTGTTGCAAGGCGGAGCACCGATGCACAGAGTTAGTGAGGGCTCAGGCCCTCTGCTGCAGGGCTGAGCAACAATACAAGTCAGTTAGGAGCTCAGGCCCTTTGTCTCAGGGCTGAGCAAACACAAAGTTCAGGGGAGCTCAGGCCCTCTGATGCAGGGCTGAGCAGCGGTACAGTTTAAAGGGGCCCAGCCCTCGGTTCGGGTGGGGCACCAAACACAGAGTCACAGGGCTTAGACCCTCTTGGTTCAGGGCTGAGCCAACACAAAGTTCAGGGAGATCAGGCCCTCCGCTGCAGGCTGAGCAATAATACCAGTCAGTTAGGGGTTCAGGTCCTCTGCTGCAGGGCTGAGCAGCGGTACCGTTTAAAGGGGCCCAGCCCTCGGTTCGGGCGGGGCACCAAACACAGAGTCACAGGGCTCAGACCCTCCTGGCTCAGGGCTGAGCAAACAGAGTTCAGGGGAACCCAGGCCCTCGGATGCAGGGCTGAGCAGAGGTACAGTTTGAAGGAGCCCAGCCCTCGGTTCGGGCGGGGCACCAAACACAGACTAATCTGAGTGGCCTCCTCAGGCCAGGGGGACGGGGAGTCTGCCAGCCTTGAGAGGGTGGCAGGGGGGACGCAGGCCCTCCCACTCCACTGCGTTCCAGCCCGGGGCCCTAGTAGCGGCTATCACCACTGACGCTCAGTTGGGTTCCTGACCGCAACACACTGACATGGGTTCAGGTATGCCTGCAGCCTGACTGGGGCCGGCTGCCCCTGGGCCACTTCCAATTTCCCCCTCTGGGCCTACCTGGTCTGTGGTGCCAGCTCCCGGGAAGTCTAGTAGCATGGGCTCCTCCCGGCCGGGGCTGGGCGGTAGGTCCGGCAGCTCCTCTGGGAAGTCCGGCCAGGCTTGCTCCGGGGGTTCCTTGGGGTAACAGCAGGGATGGGGCGGCTCCGGCAGCTTCTTCTCGTAGCGGGCGTGGGGAAGCTCCGGGGGTTCCTCCCAGTAACGGGGGTGGGGAAGCTCCGGCGGCTCCTCTCAGTAGCGGGCGCGGGGAGGCTGCGGCCAGTCAGGGCAACTGCCCTGGGCCCCAGCGGCTTCGCAGTCACGAGCTCCCTCTAGCAAGTCTGCTCTCGACGGTGGCTGGGTTCCAACTGAGCCCGGCCGGCCGGCTTTTATACTTCCGGGTCGCAGCCTGACCCTTTCAGGGGCGGGCTCACTGCTCTGTAGCCCCGCCCCCTTAGGTGTCCGGCGGGGCTCGACCCGCTCTGAGGGGGAGGGGAGCCACACTGCCTCGCTACAGGCCTTAAAAACTTCTAAGGATGGAGATTTCACCACCTCCCTAGATAACCCATTCCAGTGCTTCACTACTCTCCTAGTGAAATAGCGTTTCCTAATATCCAACCTAGACCTCCCCGACTGCAACTTGAGACCATTGCTCCATATTCGGTCATCTGCCATCACTGAGAACAGTGGATCTCCATCCTCTTTGGAACCCCCCTTCAGGTAGTTGAAGGCTGTCACCTGGCATTAAACACCATCTTGGACTTCTAGTAATTTTCCACTAAAAGGAAGGGGAGGTCAAGACTGGGAAACAAAAAGATTTCTGCTGTATGTAAAACTTATTTAAGGCTGGAGAGTAAGTTGATCTTGGTTCACTCTTCACTGAATCCCCACCCAGAATGACAACTGGAAAGATCTGAGAAACAAAAACCCAGGGGGAGAAGAGCTGAGCCCAGGCTGGAAGAGATCTGTTCTGTGAATATGGTGTCTGAAGATTTAAGCTGCAAGCAGGGTAACTAACTTTCAAGTATTTCAACATTCTGCCCAAAAGCAACATTTAGGGTGAGAAATTACTTCTTGAAACCAGTCTCTTTAAGATCTTAAGCTTAGTTTGTGTGTTTTGTTTTGTTTGCTTAGTAATCTGCTTTGTTCTGTTTCCTATTCTTTATAATCACTTAAAATTTACCTTTTATAGTTAATAAACTGATTTCTTGTTTATAACATATGCCAGTTTGTGCAATTTATAACTGATGGGGGAGCAAGAAGTTGTGCATATGTTCCTCCACGTTGAGGGAGGGGGTGAATTTCTGAGCTTATGTGTATAGATTTCTCTACAGTGCACGACAATATTATTTTGGGTTAACATCCCAAAGGAGGTGTGCACTTGCGTGCTGGGCAATTTCCTAGCTGAGTCTTCCCATAAACAGCTGTTTGCAGAGTCTGTGTGATTTGACACCTGGTGCGTCCCTACCTGTGTGTATGCTGCCAGAGGCCGGAGAGCCTGATTCAGCAAAAGAGGGAGAGGGAGCCCAGGCTAGTGGAGCAGGCAGGCTCAGTGAAATCCCAGTACATCAGGTGGCATCCCGGATGGGAGAGGGGGTCCAACCCACCACATGGATCTAATTTCCAACCCTGTGAAATGGAAACAATTTCAACCTTTTGAAAATTTGTCATGATTCATGAGAAGACCTGCTGTTTTTTTACAACCATTAATTAACTAATAATCCTCACAAGCATTATTAGAGATGGTGCAAATTAGGCAAGGAGGTGCCATTGTTGTTGCTGAATCTACTGAAAATGAGTGGACGTTGGAACAAGGTCTGACGCAAGAACTGCCAAGAAACTGAAACTTAATTTCCGAGTCAGAGTTCCAGGCTCTGGGTCAAAGTTCCGGAGAGAGATACCCCCATCACATAACATGGGTTGGTATCCAGTGGCTGCAATGGATATTGTTGAAGGCACTTAAGTCTTGGAATTGTTATTCATAAGCATGCAATGCCTATTGGACCAATTTAAAGTGTGGCTGACATATTCTATACATCTTTCTGTCTAATCTGATCTACCTAGGCATTTATGCTGAGCTAATCTCTACATTATCGTAGTGCCCACATTCAATTTTAAAGGAAGAATGTGAGATTTCTGGGTAAGTGTCCTTTTCATCGAACAACTGATTGGAATAAGAAGATGCATATAACTTTTTCTTACTGTGATTAGGGCCATCTCCAAGCTTGTTAAGTACGTATTGGCCAAACAGTGCCTTCAGCTGCCAGCATCTTTGGGAGGACTCTGGGTTTGTTTTGTTAGGCTGGAGCAGTTAATTTTTATAAATCTGAGAGACCAGAATTATCTCTTTTTCCAAATACTGAGTGTGATAACTGCTGATAAATAGTAATGTTATTTTTTTTCTGGACAGCCTCTCCCTATTATACAATACATAAATGGAAAGAAAAAAATATCTCACACATGAAAATAATAATAATGGAACAGAATCTGTAGAAAGTCCATAGTTTAACAGACATAAAGGAGTCAGTTTCAGAAAATGGCAGTTACTAGTTACTGCACCAATATTTGTCTTAAATCAGTGATAGCCAACAGCTCTCTAGGCAGCACATCACACAGTGGAGCCCAGAACCATGACTGAGCACAAATAAATCATGATAATGACAATTTACCACAGATCATATAATTTTGTATTTATCCAGGTACTGGGGTGCCATGTACTAAGCACCCCCTAATGGCTAGAGGTCCCTTTGCAGCACATTCCCTCTTTTCTCCCTCTTCAGGGCCCTGTATGAGCTCTGCGGAGTTTCTCTTATGAATAGTGCACCTGCCAGGTGAGGCTGATTTTAAGGATCACAGATAGTTCCAAATAGTCCTTGATGCCTCAGAACAAAGTTGTTCAGCATTGCAACCCAAGAGCTCACACTTATCCCTGGCTCTTCTGCCCCACCCAGGAGCTCTTCTCTGCTGGCATCTGGGGCTTTGTCTGGAGCTGGCTCTAGCTTCCTTCACCTGCCAGCATCTCCCCCGGTCTGCAAGAGAAGGCTGCCTGTATATGAAACTTCTCCAGAGAGCTCCTCCTGATTGGCTGGAAGAGAGGGGAGCCCCGCCCCAGTGTACTTTACACTATTGGGCTCTGTGTGCCAGGCATTTAAAGGGACAGTGTCCTGGGTTTTTCCTCACATCCAACTACAGATTCCTCAGAGTTACTTCCTCTCTTCCACTAGTAGGCCTTTCCTGAGCCTTTCTTTGATCCAGTTTCCTGGAAGGGGGGTGTCTTCCCATTCCCTTCTACTCTTAAAAGGCCAGTAGTGTAGTTTGTATGTGTGGAGGCTTCTAGGGGCAGTGTGCTGGGAGAGAAGCTGAGCCCTGTTTAGGGGGCAGGGCTTACCTGCTTACGAGTCCTGTAAAAGTAGCCAGCCAGCCAGTCAGTCAGGCAGTGGTATAGACAGCTGCAGTGGCACAGCAGCCAGCAAACAGAGCTGTAAACAGGGGAGTTTCAGAGGGAGTTTACAGGGGGAGGTGTCATAAATAGATAGCTAAGGGTTAATGTTTCTTTTACCTGTAAAGGGTTAACAAAGGGAACCAAACACCTGACCAGAGGACCAATCAGGAAACCGGATTAATCTCCATGCTGAATTTAACCTTGAGAGAGAACAAAGTAAGGAGGGATACAACGTGGCAGAAGAATTGACATAAGGAGAAGGCAGTATAGATACCAGCTAATAGTTTGAGCTGGTAGTAGAATGTCTGTTCCTAACTGGGTAAAGATGTCAGTGAGCAAAACAGCAAGAAATTAAGAGTGTCTGTACACTAATGCGAGGAGTCTAGGTAACCCAAAGGAGAACTAGAGCTCCTGGTGCAGGAAGTGAAACCGGATATTTATAGGATAACAGAAAAATGTGGATGTACTCGATGACTGGGTAGCAGGTATTGAAGGCTATGTGCTTGTGTTAGAGACAGAATATAAGGCAAAGGTATTGTGGACTACACTGTATATCAATTGATGAGGTAACTGTAAAGAAATAAGAATGATGAAATGGCTAAGACAGAGTCTGTCTAGGCAAGAAATCACACGGGAAACGAAAACTACTAGAGGCCTCCCTGAGATAGTGCTTGGGGTGTGCTACAGATTCGGGTGGATTTTGGATATGGATAGAATCTCCTTTAAATGTTAATGAAGTAAACACTAATGAATTGTAATCATGAGACTTTAACTACCCAAGATATTAGACTGGAGGACAAGTGCTAGTAAGAATAATAGGCTCAATTTTTGCTGGATGTGATAGCTGATGGATTGCTTCACCAAGTAGTTGAAGAACCAAAAGAGATGCCATTTTAGATTTGGTGTGAGTTAAGTGAGGACCTATAGAACAAATGGTTGTAGGGACAATGGCTTGTTGAGTATCATAGGGGAATTCATTCAAACTAGAGGAAGGATAAACAAACATCGGACTAGGTTTTTGACTTCAAAAAGGGCTAACGTTAAGAATTAAGAAATAGTTAGGAAGTGATTGACTGAAGAACTTGTGGGATTCTAAATGCGGAGGGCCTGGAATTACTTTAGTTGAAGCTGCAGGAAACTATTCCAGAGCCTGCATCCCAAGAAGGATAAAAAAACCATAGCAGGAAGTTGACCAAGCTGGATGAGCAGCATTCAGAGATGTGATGTGAAGTAAAAAGCAGGAAAGCTACAAGGGTGCAGAAAGCTGGATTAGCACAGGAAAGTACCTTAGTGAGGTTCAGAACATGTAGGGATAAATGAGAAAGGCTAAAAGCCCATGTAGAGTTTGCCGACCTTGCAACGGGATTAAAACCAATAGTATAAGGTTCTACTAGCCATATAATAAGAAGAAACAGAAGAAGAAGGAATTGGGACCGCTTAAACATTGAGATGGAATGGAGGATTAAGGATAATCTAGGCATGGCCCAATATTCTAATAAATACTTTTGCTCAGTTTTTAATAGGCTAATGAGGAGCTTGGGATAAATGGAAGGATGACAATGGGATGAGGTTATGGAGGTAGATATTACAATGCTGAGGTTTTTAGCAGCCAAACTTGAACAGCGTGAAGGAATGAAATTGGAGGGCCACATAATCTTCATCCAGAATCTTAAAGAACTGCACATGAAAAATTGCAAGCCCACTTAGCAAGAATTTTTAATGAAGCGGTAAACTCAGGTTTCTGACCGTGACGGACTGGAGAATTGCAACATGTGCCTGTTTTTAAGAAAAGGGAAAAAAAACTGATCGAGTACTATAGTCCTGTTAGTTGACATCTGGAGTATGTAAGGTCTTGGAAAAAATTTTGAAGGAGAAAGTATTAGTTAAGGACTTGAGTCAATGGTATTGGGAAAAGTTACACGGAGTTTTACAAAAGGTAGATCGTGCCCACCAAAACCGTCTCTTCTTGAGAGGTACAAGATTATTTAGACAAAGGAAATGCCAGTTAATCTAATTTACCTCTATTTCAGTAGGCATTTGACACAGTTCCACAATGGGAATTATTAGCTAAACTGGAAATAGGCATGGGGATCAATATGAAAATGAAAGGTGAATAAGAACTGGTTAAAAGGGAGACTCAACGGGTCGTACTGAAGGTGAACTGTCAGGCTGAAAGAGGTTACTATGAGTTCCTCAGAGCAGTTTTGGACAATCTTATTTAACCTTTTTATTACTGACCTTGCACCAAAAGGCAGAATGTGCTTATAAAGTCTGCGGATACACAAAGCTGGAGTTTGTAACACAGAGAAGGACCGAATAATCATACAGAAGATCTGGATGACCTTGAAACTGATAATAGTAATGCGATGAATCAATAGTTAAAAGTGCAAGGTCATGCATTTAGATTAATAATTAAGAATTTTAGTTATAAATGGGACACATCAGTTGGAAGCAACGAGAGGAGAAGGACCTTGGCGTACTGGTTGATCACAGGATGACGATGACCGCCAATGTGATATGGCCGTTAAAAAAGACTAATTTGCAGTTTTGTTAGGATGGCATTCAGGGAGTATTTTCCAGCCAAAGATAGAGAGTGTGTATCCCGTTATATAAGCACTGGTGAGACTCATGTGGAATACGGTGTGCAGTTCTGTCTCCCATGTTTGAAGAGAATGAATTCAAACTGCACAGGTTCAGAGACAGGGGCTACTAGGATGATCCGAGGACATGAAACCTGTCTTATGAAAGGAGCTCAGAGCTTTGGCTATGTTTTAGCCTAACAAAAAGAAGTTCAGGGGGCATATCTTGCTCTTTAATACAAGATATCAGAGGATTAATATTAGGGAGGGAGAGGATTATTTAAGCTTAGTACCAATGTGGACGCAAGAACAAAATGAGTATAAACTGTCACTAGGAAGTTTGACTTGAAATAGACGGAAGAGTTTCTAAACCATAGAGGAGTGGAAGTTCTGGAACAGCCTGCCAAGGGGAGTATGGAGGGAAAAGACATTTGGCTTTAAGAATAAGCTTATAAGTTTATGGAGGGAAATGGTAGATGCGATAGCTGAATTGGCAATTAATTGGCAATTGATCTGTGATTATCACAGTAAGTAGCCAAGTGGTCTGTGATGGATGTTAGATGGGATGGGATCTGAGTTACTGCGAGGTGCTTTCCTGAGTGACGAGCTGTGAGTTTCTTTGCCACCTGCTCCAGGGTTTAGCTGATTCGCAATTTGGGTCGGGAAGGAATTTCCTCCAGGGCAGATTGGCAGGATCCCTGGAGGTTTCTTTTCGCCTTCCTCTGCAGCATGGGGCATGCGTCACTTCCACTGCACTTCTCTGCAGCCTTAT
>NC_133772.1:144854410-144924142 GCF_003597395.2 Chelonoidis abingdonii | reverse complement strand
GCAGCTTGAGGTCTTCAAACCACAATTTGAAGACTTCAATAACTCAGACATAGGTTAGGGGTTTGTTATAGAAGTGGATGGGTAGGATTCTGTGGCCTGCTTTGTGCAGGAGGTCAGACTAGATGATCATAATGGTCCCTTCTGACCATAAAGTCTATGAGTCTATGAGTATACACCATTTCAATCCACTGTTGCACATCTACACCTTCTTAGCTTTTCGTGTTGCATGCTGAAACATTTAAAATAAACACAACGCAGGAATTAATGGAGGAAATGACTAATGAATTAAAAGGCATTGTGGAGTACATAGATATCCCAGTTCTATCACAAGGTACTATTGTGTTCATTCCAGCTTTCCGGAGCTCCCACTTTTCAAATGTTGATGTTCCCAAAAAGGCAATGTCTTGACCAAAAGTAGCATTCTTAGGACAATAGACTCCATGGGACCAGGTTTCTTGCCACTGGATATGGCTAACTCTTACTGGGAGTCAATGGAAATTAAATCATATCCTATGGCAGGGAGAATTGGGCTCCTTATACGTAATCTCACAGCGGAACATTCAACCAAGGGGCTAAGGGAGTGGGCCATGATTTAAGGGAGGGCAAGGGGAAAAGTAAAGATTCCAACCCTCAGTGATTTAAAAAACAATGTTTTCACATAGGTAACTGATAGCACGATTTGGCTTGCAGGATTTTTGTTACCGGAGATGATAGGTGAGAAGGAAAGATCCCAGTGTGGAATTCAGATCCCAGGAGGGATTTGGGGGCTGAAGGCTAGGGAAAAAATCTTTTCACTTGTAAACTGAGTGGTTTTGATCTGACATCATGGCTGGAGAACACATCCAGAGCTACACACTGCTGTTTTCACAAAGTCATCTTTTGGAATAGAACTGTGATTTTAAAGGATCTGATCTTTCTCACACTGATGTTGTCGGCAAAGGTCACATTGACTCCAGTGGGAGCTGGATGATGCCCTAAGGGTCCATCTCTTGGCTCCTCCAATAGTAATGTTCTATAACTGTACAATAATACTAGCCAGATACCCCTCACCGTGCTTAATCTAGTCAGTAGCCCATCACAAGAGAATTCTACTCTCATTTGTGAGCTTCACTTATTCCAAAATATCTGTTTAGTTAAGAATGACATTAACTATGCATAAAGTATCTGTTATACAAAGGGCTAAATCTTCAGCTGGTGTAAACTGAGATCAGTGGGGCAATGCTGATTGATGTCAGCTCAGCTAGGGATCTAGCCTGCAGTTCCTGCGAAGAAGTGAAAAATGAAGAAGCCCTCATGGACGAATTTAGTTACTGCCAGGTGAAAGGTCACTCAGCACAATGTCCCTGGCGATTTGCAAACAGATTCTTTGGTTTGGCACAGACCTCAGCTCACAAAGGTCAAACAAACAACAAATGAGACAGCTTCTTGAGTTGCTTCTTGCCTTTATGCAACACCCAATCCAGGCTACAAGCTTCAAAAAGAAAAAAAAAATCACTTGATGGGAACATAATTAGGGATCATGCTCCCTGAATATATTAGTGCCTAATCAATTGTATTGATGCTATGTAATCATCAACAATTTTTAATCCATTTAGTACCCAGGCTAACCTGTATGGGATAGACAGGAAGCCTGAACTACATTTCAGACAGCAGAGAGAGCACACTGACAAAAGAGCAGCCGATAAATTATAGCAGTGTACTGCCACTAGTGGTCGTGCACTATTAAGCTGCTAATTCTCATCGGAGTTGATAGCAATATAGTGATGCTGACTGCTGAGTTCCTTGATTTCAAACCAATGTACTTTCCATTAACTAGGATGAGGATGTATTGACTTGGACTGAAGGCATAAGTGTCTCTTACAGATTTAATTGGCCCTGTAAGATCACACTATAGTGTGCTACTTTGCTACTGGGAGATGATTGTTTCTACTCAGTTCCTTATGCCATTTTACTTGCTAATAAATGCACTGTCATGCTAATTGTTATCTAGATATGGACTAGATATGGACGCTCAATATGGCTGGAGCGTCAGACAGTATTTTGCACTTAGCCTTGTGGCAAGAATCTCTAATTATTGCCATCTGCAGCTGTACAAATGGATGTTTTGCTTTGTTCCACTGGCAAAGGAATGTAATTACAGAGCCACAAATGTTGTGCTCACTGGTGCCAACACTAGCTACATGACAATAGGAGATTATTAGGAAAGCAATTTTGGCATGTCTCTGATGCAAGCCACTTCTCCTTTTCTCTGTCCGTGCATTACGCCATTGAGCAATATAAACGTTAACCTAGTATAAAAATCAGAACTTGGGAATAGACTTCAATTTCATACACATCTAAGGAGGACTAAAAACTCAGAAAAACCAGCTCGGTCTTGGCAGATCTATAATATGATCTGCACTTTTGTCAACTCATTTAACATGGAATTGTGATTATTGGCTCTAATAATAACAACCAAGCATGCAATCAACAAAACAGAGCTGGGCGTGGACTGAAAGAGAAATGCCATACAAATGATCTGGGTCTTGAAAATGGACAACTTGTTTTGCCTCAGCTCATTACTCTTCAGGAGCTGGTACAGCAGTTCCCCTGCAATTCCGAAAAGTGTGTTTCAATCAGACATTAAGCAACTGGAATGGTACCGGTGCCTCCAAGACTTCTGAAATCTGTAAGCATTCACTGGAACTGAGAACTGGGGGAAACTGGCAACAGGTCGACAAGAAACTCTTTAAGGGCCAGATTCTCCACTGATGCAAATTGCTGTAGCTCTGTGGACATCTATAGACTGATGCTGATTTACATCAGATGGGGATCTGGCCCTCAGTGCTTTGGTGTGGAGCTTTTAACTCTGATTCTGTTTCATCTGTGCTGTGCCTTTAAATATAGGAGGCATGATTCTCATTTCCTGTAAGGGCCCATTACACGCCTCCAGCAATGTAGCGGGCCCTTAAAGTGGGAGTACCATTACACTCACCCTTTGTCCCATTTCCACTGCCAGAGTGGTGTAAATGCAATGTAGCCCCAAAGGGGGAGGGCTTGAGGAGATTCAAGAGAGAGGATTTCTTCCTGTTCCCTGGAGATATGGTTTGTGTTCTTTTGTTGTTTTCCTTTTCTAGAAAAGTCATTTTATGTCCGGAAAACATAAGCCCATTACAGTTTGTGTTCTTCTAAGGTACAGCCTGCCCGTCACAGATGGACGATGGTGTAACACAATGTGATTCCTGTCCACACTGGATCATTCCATCAGTCAGGATAGCTGCTCTGTACTGAGCCTGAGATCACATCATGCTGGCCTTTTATCCCTGAAAGACTGCTCTAGCATAGGTGCCTGGCTGTGCAGTCTGACAGCGGCTAGTGATGTGTGACTCTCAAATTAGGGGCTTAGTCCAGATAAACGTGCAAAAGTTTGGATGATTAGTGAAGACTCTCGAGCCTAGAAATTGGCATTTAGCTTTGCAAGAAGAGACTTTCCAATGCTTGTTGCTTCAGCTTGGGCCCAAAATATGCCAAAATCCATCCAGGCTTTTTCCTGTTTCAGTCTTCCCAGTTTCAGTCCTAGCCAGTGACTGGCAGTGCAGATGTAACATGCTGGCAGAATGTGTGTTGCCTGCTTTTCTATTGGCTGATGTATTAGCGGCTGCTGCTGCCACCTAAGGCAGTCGACTCCTTCCGTGGTCTGTGTCACTGACCTGCCATGTAGCGCTGGGGGAGGGAAGGCATAAACAGACAAATAATTATAAGCAATAACGCAAAGATGTTAACCAAGCTGAGCGGTTTGTTGCTGGCTCAGTCCTTGAAACAAGCGAAGAGTGGGGAGTGAAATGGCATTCGGATTTTTTTGGACCAAGGCGCACAGACCGTTCCAGCAGCAAGGCCAGGCTGTCTAACAGCAGCAGTGGATCAATTTGTTGTAGAATCATGTCAGCTTTGCATTATGCCAGTATTGGAACATGTCAGCATTTAACACAGAGAAAAATGCAGTTGGGACCTTCAGGCCTGTCAGCGTCTGTAGCCACCCTTTGCTGTTATTACCTCCCACCTTATTAGGATTTTTTAAAGAAGATCTTTTAAAATAATATTTGTAATGCCTGGGATGTGTTCCTGCCACACCAGCCGCTGCTGGGGAGTAATACATCCCTCCGACAATGGTGTTCTGATGAAATACTCCATTAATCCGTCATCCCGAAATGACACCCCCTTGATATATTACATGAATACATCATCCAAAAAGCAGCTTGCTGGTCGCTGGAACTCTGATGATGTATTTGTATAAAGTGTAATCAAAAGGGCATCCCTCTGCTGATGTATTACTTAATAATGTACCCAGCCCTGCTTGGCAAGAGTTCACGAGGCTGAGCAAAGATGTGGGATTGCTGGAAATGGTTTTAAGGCAAGAGCAGCAGTCTGAGTTAATGTACTTACGTACAGTGGTTGAAGCGGGCGGCCTGAGGCAGCAAAGACTCCAAAGCACATAAGACTATTTCTTTCTCTGTATTTTATTTTGTTTACTGGTGATGGATAAAGAAGACAGGAATAAAACTTGTTTAGAGGCATAAAAGACTGAAAACCAGCAAGGAGAACCCAGTTAATCCTTTATTTATGTGCTGAATGCACCTCTAGCCAGGTGTTCAGTGAAAAAATTCACTGTCAACTGATTGTTTTAAAAGTGTTTCTCCTCTGTGTAAAATCTACTGATATTTCCTGATTTTAAGCCACTGAGGTTACAGCAAATGTTTCATTTGTTTCTACAGCTCCCAGCAAAATGGGGACATTGTCCCAATGGGGGACATTGGTGCAACCAGAATATCAATGTTAAATAATAGTAATGATTTCCCAAAGATCTTTCACCATGCGTCATTCTCTGACATGAATTGTTTGGACAAAATTGTTGGTTTCAGTGATGTCACTGAATGATGCATTTCGGGACACCTTTAGCAAAGCTTTAAGGGCCTTCTGTCAGCTCACAGCCATTCCATGACTGAATAGGTGTGTCTATCAAAGGAACGCTGACACCAGAAATGAATTACCTGTGGGACAGTGGCTGCATCTAGAAATGTTCTGTGCTTGGTGGTTTCTAGGAGTCTTAATTGTGGTAAAATAGCAGATGGATTTCCCCTCAAATAGCATTTCAGAGATGCTAAGCTCCTGTCATATGCCCAGGACATTACATGCATTGCTAAGGATCTAGGAAACCTCCCTGAATCACCAGTGGATGATGTAAAGAATAGTGCAGTGTCTTGAGAGGAAATGTGTCAGAACTGGATCATTCTGCCCTATTGTATTCTCATCAGGTTCTTGAATGGGGCCTCTCACCATTGTATTCAAAACCAAACCTGGGCTTCTGGGCATTTCATCTCAGTCTTTGGTAGATAGGATGAACCAGCGTTAGCTCTTATGATGTACGAGTTGTGCTGGGTGACCTGCTCAGATGTTACAGACTACACAAGGTGATAATTCTTTTAGGATTTAACACCTACCTGTAAGCGGTAATAGCTCCATCCCAATAGGATGAGGAATGTGGTACCTGGGTATAATGGAGTACAGTTTTACTATGGCTGGTTGGAGCTGCACTATTTAAAGGAGCAGAGGAATTGACCGTATCTGATCATCTGACACGGACACTGAAAATATTTGCATGTTCAGACCATCGAACACTGACACCTCGAGCCAGTCTGGGTTCTTTTTTTTTGAAACTGGAGTGAGTTGTCCCCATATTCAGCCATCTTGCATCCCAGAATTTCCATTTGAAAAGTAGCTCTGGGGGAAAAAGACCTCTCATAAACAGGGGTTCCCCCAACCACTTTAAATCTGCAGGGAAGCTTTAACTTTTAGGGTTCATTAGCTTAACTATTCACTACATGGGAGCTAACGGTGGGGGGTGCGAATGGAATATGAATGCAGCAGGCCAGGTAGTAAAGCCACTGTAAAGCAGCAGCAGCAGCAGAAGCAGCAGCGTGAAATCTTTCTTCTTTGATTCTGATTGAGTGCTCTGTTGGTGAGGCACCACAATGCCTGGAGTCAGATCTATATTTCAAAATCTCTGGAGAGTTCATGCCCTGCCTCCCATTGCATGCTGTAAATAACCTAGTTTGGGAGCCATTGCATTTCTCATTTGTCATTCCTCACATCTCCCAGGATCGGCAGTGGATAGCTGTGCACGATTGTCTCCACCGAGCTCTCTAGTCTGTGATGAGCTGGAAGAATGTCGAGGGGGGTGGAAAGTTTGTGCCGGCAAATGGACTATTTGTTCCATGGCAAATGACACAGAACAGTCATATACAGTGGTCACGAAGGCCCATTACATTGGTAACTTGAAACTAGAGTGGGCGAAGTTTGGGGGAATGGCTGTAAACCAGCCAGTCAGGTGGCTTCTTTGAGCCCTACTTGTGCTGATCCTGATGAGTTGTATAAGAAATAACAGGTTGGTTGCTAACTTAGGCATGCCAATTCCGAAGCAGTTCCTACTTGACAGCAGAACTGTAGCATTACAGTAATGTTTTCAGTGGGAGAAGGCAGGTTGATCCTTAAAGGCAGATTGAGGACGTCTAAAAGCAAAATTAAAACAGGCTGTAGTGACTTCAGGCTGCAGTGTGGGTGCTCTGATGAGCGTTGTTGGCAAGGAGCTTCTGCCAATCAGAGGAGCATTGAATACATTGGAATTGAGCCTGGCAAAATGTGAGAAAGTTGGGGAAAAAAGAAGGAAGGACAACAATGCCCAGGAGTTGGGAGTAGCCTCCAGCAATGTGACTCAGCAACATGCTTGCCAAACAGCTGGAGACTTCTGTGTAGCTACACTTCTCACAGGAGCAGCAGAACATTCCATCCGGAGATAATGTCACAGCATCAGTTGATCCTCATATGAATTTGGGAAGTACTTTTTGGGTAATAGTGCAGAGAATGACATCATCAAGGATTGTGACAGCCATTATTCAGCGGTAGGCCAAATCAACAAAATACCCATAAATGAGGACTCCTCCACCCCCCAAAAAGAGATGCAAAGGGGTCAGCTGGCTTCAAGAGTGAACAGAGAAGGGTTTCAGGCTACCACATCATGCACAGGACCTCTAAAGGGAAGCTTGTGGTGATGGTGGTCTGGAGGACTGGGCGGGTGAATGTGGTAAGTGATATTGGGTTGGTGTTTCCTTCAAAGAGCTTGTTTGTCATTCAGCCCTCATGAATTCAGTTTGTTGAACCCCATGTCAACTGGGTTCTATAGGTCTCATTTGGAACACGATTGAGAACCAGGCAAGATTTGAAGCTGAATGAAGTTGTAAGTGAATTTCAGGCATATGTTTCTTCACTGCTGAGTGGGATCTAGAGCAGTGATTGATCTAGTCCCTCTTGATTGCTTCTTAAGTGTTTCCCCAGAATTCACTGCATCTGTTGAGAGAGCATTAGGGGGAATACACCTTGAGTCATTTGTGTTGTTGATGATGATTAAATATTTCTATTACTGTAGCTCCCACAAGGTCTATTCAGAATTGTGACCTCATTGTGCCACCAAATGAACTTGATAGTGATGAAGAATTTTGCTTCTATTCCCAGTTGTCTGACTAGAACAGCAATCCTCATATGAAATTTACCCTACATGCAAAGGCCTCTGCACCACTTAGGTCCTATTTAAATGCTCTAAAGAGAGCTTAAGTAGGATTTAAGTATGTAGGCCTTGGGCTGGCCATCTGCACAAGGGTGGATTTCACCTATAAAGACCAAATCTCAGATTTCATTATAAACAGCAAAATGATCTTTAAATCATGTGTAGAAATTTGCCCTGTGTTACAATTGTTACGACATCCCAAGCAGACACAAGTAGATTTTCCATAGTATAAGAGTAGTAATTAACAATTGAAAAGAACACTTGGTCATAAAGAAAATATTTAATAGCACAGACACTAATATTAGCTTGTGTTTTTGATGTGCGTACTTGTGATATGCATTCCCACTATAAGGAAGTATAAGTTAGAAAAGTAGCTGTCAGACATAATATATCTTAATCACTGTGGACTTGACGGACAAGAAAATAACGCATCTGAATTGTGAATAGGGAATACCTCCTGGGAATAAACAAATTTGACACAACTACAGCATTTGAAAAGGAAGCTGCATAAATATTATGTCAATGTTTCTAGGTTTTGTGTCATTGGTAGTGATTGGGAATGGAGCTCAGAACAGCACTGAACCTGCTTCAGTAACCCTGCTGCTTCTTATCAGACTCAAAGTCACCTAAATGTCTTGAAGATTTAAAGTCTCAGCGAAAAGGGCCGATTGAAAATGCATTTCTGTTATGCATTTATAGCAATGAAATACTACCTGTTATCCAAACAGAACTTAAAACACTTGAGCCATTCTGACCTGGAATTTTCATGGTCTAATGCTGGTCCGCTTTTATGACACACTCATCTTTTTTGGAAGATTCAGCTTTCACTGCACATTTGATGCCATCATAAGTTGAGGAAATAATACCTCACAAATTATTAATGAGACTTCTTAAAAGAATTCAGATGGGCGATCTTTCCAAAATTCCTTGCAGATGCGCTGTTTATCCTGGATTCTTAGATGTACAGAATATTTGCTGCAATTGGAGTTGGAGCACAAAATATTTCTGGAACCAATGGCTATTAGCTAAGATGTTCAGGGATGCAACTCCATGCTTTGAGTGTCCTTAGTCTCTGACTGCCAGAAGCTGGGAGTGGACGACAGGGGATGGATCATTCGAGAATTGCCCTGTTCTGTTCATTCCCTCTGGGGCACCTGTCGTTGATCACTGTCGGAAGACAGGATACTGGGCTAGATGGATCTTTGGTCTGACCCTGTAAGGCCGTTCTTATAAATCTATGGCGAGGTGAATTGCTTTTCTTGAACAGTCACAGAGATAGGGGGCAGGCTTCTGAAATGTAAATGGAAGATGATGTGAACATAGCTTATATTTGGAAGTGCACTGTATTGCCTTCCTTTAATCTGAACAATAAACAACAATTGTATTTCAGCTGCTCAAGTCAAAATGGAGGAAAGATCTAAATCCACAAGAGCGGATACACAGGAGTTTTACTGAGACACACACAGGCCAGATGCTCAGCTGGTGTACACTGGTTTAGCTCCATTGGAGTTAGAGGAGTCAGTATCAGTTTATAACAAAGCAATGTCAGTTCACACCAGGTGACAATCTGGCTCTATCTGTGATTGTTTGTTTTTAAAAACATAATTCCATATGTCTTAATGGCAGCACCTTTTAATCTCTTATTTTGAAAGTGTTTTTAAATAAGATTATAGTTGCAGTGATATGAAAATCGAGCTCATTACTGAAGATAATATTTTCTTGTAACAAGCTTCAATATTAATACAGAGCATGTCACAACCGTTATTTGTGCTCTTGGTGACAGCGGTAATGAGATTTGAAAATGCACACATTGAAACTTTTAGCTTGTCACCCTTCAAGGCATAAACGTGTGATGTGAACTTTTACCAGCTGGAATGGATATTCTGGTGATTAGTTATACTTCCTTCCTCTTGTGAATATAGAACAAGATCTCTCTTCAGTCCCCAGGAATGAGTCCCATCCCCTCCCAAATGGTTGTCTGTGGAAAGGTAGCAGGTCAGAGCCTCAGTGGTGTAAATCAGAGTTACTCCAGTTTGCAGCAGCTGAGGATCCGACCCAAGTTTTTAGCATCAAGATATAAACATAGAGAGAGTTAAGAATAATTTTCAAGAAGGCGGCAGAAAAGGAAGCATACAATACATTCATAACAGGGCTTTCTTTAATTAATGCTCCCCATTCCTGAAGATTAATGAGCACCTACCTCCACTTTTTCGTCAGTACAAATATACTGCCAAATGAAAACACTACCAAAAGGGACATAGCTTCAAAACAAGTGATACCTACCAAAACCCCATCATTGGTGACATCCAGCTGGGAGGTGGCTGAATTACAATGGCTGTTTTTTAGTTAATTGTATATACCTATGTTCTAAACCCTGACACATCTTCAGGACTCGTTTGCTGTGCCCATGACGAATTATGCGACTGAGTCTCGCACAGCTTTTCATGATAATGACGTGCAAGACCAAGAAAATGCTCACAGATGAGATCTTCAGTCACAGGATGGCTACACTAGAGCTGTACAGCTGCATCCGTGCTGCTGTTGGAAGCTGTCTAATGTAGCTGCTCTAAGCTGATGGGAGAGATATCTCCCATCCACTTAATTACGCAGCCTCATAAGCAGAGGTAGCTTTGTCGGTGGGAGAAGCTCTTCTGCCAACGTAGCACTGTCCACTCCGGTGCTTAGGTTGGGGGGTGCCAAAACTCGGGGGTGTTTGGGATGGCTAATTCACACCCCCGAGAGACATAACTTCTGTTGACTTAGGCTATGGCTACACTATAGCTTAACTCCTGAAGCCATGCAAGGGCTCACACAGTACGGATCTAGAAAAATAACCCCCAGCGATGGTGGTTCTTGCAAGTGGTTATAAGGTCAGGATCCTGCAGCTGGATTTGCCTAGGTGATCCCTTGCATCCGTATAGAATCTCTTTGACTTCAGTGGGCCTCCTCATGGGACCATCAGCAGGATTGGGGGTAGGTGGGTATGCAAGTGTGTCTAATAGAATCCCCGTTACTTATGGTAGTTCTAAGTTAATATTCAGATTGTTATTAGTTCCCTTCATCCTCTCTTCCCCACTTCTCTCCTTTTGATTGTCACCCTCACATTTTGGGTCTTGTATATTTAGGATCTGAATCTGGAAACACTTACTCACCTGCTTAACTTTAAGCCCAGGAATAGCCCCATTGACTTCAGTGGGACTACACCTGTGCTTAAAGTTAAGCAAATGCATAAGTGTTTGCAGGCTTGGAGCTTAAATAAACAGTTTGTAACTGTTTTCAAGATTAGGAACTTAAGCACACAACTAAGTCCAGCCCTACTGAGGAAAGCACTTAAGCATCCCACTGAATAGGGATGCTTTCCTGAATTTAAGCTTTCGATCAGGGATCAGCAACCTTTCAGAAGTGGTGTGCCGAGCCTTCATTTATTCGCTGTAATTTAAGATTTCGTGTGCCGGTAATACATTTTGCATTTACAGTGGCCGGTGGATGGAACCCCAAACTGGCAGTGGGCTGAGTGGGGTCGGTAGCCAGGACCCCAGGCCGGCAGCGGGCTGAGCTGCTCAGCCTACTGCAGTCTGGGGTTCCATCCACCAGCCCCTGCCAGCCGGGGTCCCACCTGCCGGCCCAGGGTTCTGTCAATCCAGGCCAGCGGCCGGTACACCAGGCCTGCAGCAGCGTGCTACGGTAAATCAGCTCGCGTACCGCCTTTGGCACAAGTGCCATAGGTCGCTGACCCCTGCTTTAGATTGTAAGTTCTTTGGGACGCTGCCTGTGTCTACCAGTGTGTTTGTACAGCACAACACACAAAGGGATCCTGAGTCTAACAGTTGTCTCTGGGTGCTGTAATCTCACAAGCAATTCATTAGCACCAGAATTAATCATTGAATGTAATAAATATATGAAAATCAAAATTTGGCGAACTAAAAAAGTTTTTTCCCCCAGCATGCAAATTTGCATTGAGAAATAAAAATTGGAATAGTTTAATGTATATGGAAATTACAGAATAAAGCACATGTTCATGCAAAACAATTACATACTTATGGATTGCAAAAAGGAAAGCACCCTGTTTAAAAACAAGAGAAAGAGATTGCAGGCCGGATCCATGGCTGGTGTAAACCAGTGTATTTGAAAAGACCTATGCTGATTTATGCCATCTGAGGATTTGGCTCTGTGTATGGCATTTCATATAAGGTCCTCCATATGAACAGGATAGCACGATGAGCCCTTGCATTGTCAATTTCTCATTGCAATGGACACTTTTGGATCCTCACAGGATGCAGGATTGGGGCTCATGTTCATGAGTCCATGTAGTGTATCGTGCTCAAAGAATCAACAGCAAATCCTGAGAGTCAGAAGATTTTTTTTGCGATAGGTGTTCTTGAAAGGATCCTTGTTGCATTTCAATAAGATAGATATATGCAGATTTATTCCTTTAAAGATTCCAGACAGCTAAGAACTGACCCTCCAGCTCCTCTGTGGTCAAAGATCTTTAGAATAATGATGTGAAATAAGGAAGTGCCGGATTTCTATAAAATACAGCCATCGAGGGTATCACCTTTTATGAAAAATCCCAGAAATTAGGACAACCACATTGTTCCAGTGGGGAAAAATGTAGAATAAGTCTCTAGTTAAAATTACTGTGCTCTTAATTTAGAGTGAAGAGCACTGGCTAAGCTTGACTAAATATGCAACAGCAGAAGCATGAAGATGGTGCTTAATACTTGGAAATATCTTCACTCATGCTTCACTAAGCTGAGCCTATAGAGAAAAGTGGGGCCTCCTTGAACTGCTCAAAAGATGCAGCTGGCAGCTGTCAAGGACAAGGCCAAAGAAACAGAATCATTAGGAATCAAAGCAAAGTTGCTATTCATATAAACAATACTAATTTCTGTTTAAAGTCAAACATTTAAATATGTTAGGATCCTATTAAATGATGCATTATTTGCTGCACATGAAGAGAGAATGTTGACAGCCTCTCTGGAATCTTAGTTTTCATTCTCCTATATTTGCAGAGTCGACATTCAGCCGTTGAAATGGAGCTCTGTGAATTTCTCTGCCTGTTATCACATTTACTCTGTCAAGATGTCTTTCTCTCGATAGGTTTGTACTCTAATGAGTTTGGGGGAAATGGCGGGAGAAGGTGCAAGCCAATTCTCTGTTGCAGATAGGGCTGCGTGTCAGGTGTGACTTCAACATATGTAAAAATTGGGCTATTATTGTTTATCTTTAACTAGGAGTTTTGGCTGTGTTGTGAACACGGGATAATCCTGGGAGTTCATGTATATTAGGAATTTAGCAGATGAGACAGGGAAATGATTCCTACTCTGTCACACCTGTGCTTTACACCTATTACAGGGCTAGAGCCAAGTCCATTGATATCTGTGCAAAGGTTCCCTTTGATCTCAGTGAGCTGTGGGTTGGGCCCACAGTGAATCAGAGTACAAAACCCCTTTCGTGCATTGTCAGTTTATGGAATCTAGCCATTGTTAGGCAATCAAACGCCACAGGCCAGATGCCCAAATCAGAAAAGATCATCCTCTTAGTGTGCACAAGAGGCTGGTGAGGGCAGGGCAAGGTATTCTGCAGTGTCGAAGGTGAGCTGCTGTGCAACTGGCAAAGGTACAGAAAGGGATAACGAGGATGATCAGTAGCCTCTGGGTCCCTGGAAAATAAGGGGTTTAATTATTAGAAAAAAGGAGATTAAAAAGGGACATGGTACATGACTGCGAGAGGCACAGGCAAACCAGGTGAAGAGAGTTAAAGGCTCAAAATCTAGAGACTTCAAATTATAGCTCAAATAAAACTAGGCACCGGGGCCTGATTCAAAGATTCCCATTGACTTCAAGGGGCAACGCATTGGACCCTAAGTTCCCATTCAGCAAAGCACTGCAGTTAATAGAACTTAAACACACGCTTACAGGCAAGCACTGGTTTAAGTGCTTTGCTGAATTGGAGCTACAAGAGTGTGATGGTGCCACCCATAAGGCTTTATGGAAATATGCTTATGAATGTGTGTGGAGCCAGGAAGCCAGAGGCAAGGAAGTGCGGCTGAAGGGCTGGTTAATGAAGACACCCTCAAACCATGGTTAAAGGAGCCCTAAGGTAAGGGTGAAGAAGAGAGAAGCAGGAGAGCTGTTGGGAAGTGGCCCAGGGAAATGTAGCAACTCTGGCAGTGAAAGGTTGGCTGCCAGCAACTGCTACCATTAGGGTCCCTGGGCCAGAACCCGGAGTAAAGGGCAAGCCTGGGTTCCCCCCAACCCACCACTACAAGAACATCTCCTGGGAGGTGAAGTCAGGCCCCTGTCAGGACAGGATGCTGAACAGATACTGTGGGAGTTCTCTCACCAACCTTCTTGCAGGCCTATGATGAAAAGGGCTCAGTAGACTGTAACCCTGGCTCTAGAGAGGGCTACGTGGAGGGTCGCAGTGAGCCACTGAGGCTAGCAAAAACCGCCTCGAAGCGCAGGACCCACAGGAGCAAGGTCAGAGCTCTGCCACAATAACTAGAATGTGTTTTATGCTACATATGCCATGTAACATATCTCTGTAAAGGTCACGATCTACTGAATCTATTAATCTTATTTGTATGCATGGATCATTTTTGTATTTGAAGTTATGAATATTGGCTTCATACTTGTTTGATTCTAAGTAGGCTGTAGTGAAGCAGTTGGTCGGGTTCCCGAGAAAAGACTTTCTCAGTAAGTGCCCCATCAAGAAACACGTAAGCCAACAATGAACTTGGAGACACCAATCCACATTGGAGCTTTCCCAGGAATGTGGCTTGGCTGGTAAGGAACTCAGTCATGCATGGACATGAGACTTGCCCAGGTGACTCCAAAACTCCATTTTGTAGCTGGACTTTGCATAGGAGATTGAAGGGGGTCACCCCTACAAGAGAAAGTCTATTTAAGCCTGTGGGAGACCCCTGCATTTGGTCTTCAGCTGGCTAAAGAGAGGACCTCTCCACACCCAAAGATACCTGAAAGACACTGGAATAAAGGACAGTGACTTCAAGGGGCGTAAGTGATTGCTGGATCCAGATTATAAGGAGATTAGTCTGTAACAGGAAGCATTCTGGAACTGTTGAGGATCTTATCTGTATTCAGTTTCTTACTGTGATAGACGTAGACTTGCATGTTCTATTTTATTTTACTTGGTGTAATTCACTTTGTTCTGTCTGTTACTACTTGGAACCACTTAAATCCTATTTTCTGTATTTCATAAAATCACTTTTTACTTATTAATTAACCCAGAGTATGTACTAATACGTGTGTGTGTGGGGGGGGGTGGGGGCTGTCTATCAGTATTATAGAGGGCAAATAATTTATGAGTTTACCCTGTATAAGTTTAGACCTCATTGGAAGTTGGGCATCTGAGTGTCACTTCTCTGAGCTGCTTTCAGTTAAGTCTGCAGCTTTGGGGCAAGTAATTCAGACCCTGGGTCTGTGCTGGAGCAGATAGGCTCAAAAAGACAGGGTGCTGCGGTCCCAGGCTGGCAGGGAAAACAGGGGCAGTAGTACTCTTGGCACATCAGGTGGCAGCTCCCAAGGGGTTTCTTTGATCGAATCCATTACAAAGAGGTTTGCAGAAAGTTCTTTATGCAGAGAGTAATCTTTGGAATGGAGTACAAGAGGCAGCAAGAGCAGCTGTTATTCGGAATAATCGGATGCCTGCATGCAGAACAGCATGACTGGGAAATCTCCCCTGGACTTCAGTGGAAATTCTGCAATATCAGAGAGAGGAAAGACTTATAGGGGACTAGGTGACTGGGTGGATCCAGATGGGCCATAACAGTTTCCCTCTATCCTAAAAGGCTGCACAGTGAATACAGAGCTTGGTAGGAGGTATCAGATTGATAGCACAGAAGCCAGAGCAGATACACTGTAACCAAGGCAGGCCATTCTCTGCACTGCCCCAACTCAGAGGCAGCTCCAGGCACCAGTGCACCAAGCACGTGCCTGGGGCAGCAAGCCGTGTGAGGTGGCCTGCTGTCGCCATGAGGGTGGCAGTCAGGCTGCCTTCGGTGGTTTGCCTGCCGGAGGTCCACCGGTCCTGCAGTTTCAGCGGCAATTCGGTGGTGGGTATGCTGAAGGCGCGGGAACGGCAGACCTCCCACAGAGTGCGCCACTGAATCCACGTTACCAGCGGACCTCCCCGCAGGCGCGCCGCCGAAAGCCGCCTGCCTGTTGTGCTTGGGGCGGCAAAATATGTAGAAGCAGCAAGGAGTCCTGTGGCACCTTATAGACTAACCCACGAAAGCTCATGCTCCAAAACGTCTATTAGTCTATAAGGTGCCACAGGACTCCTTGCTGCTTTTACAGATCCGGAATTACACGGCTACCCCTCTGGTACAAAATACGTAGAGCTGCCCCTGTCCCAAATGCGTCCCTTTCCTCTAACTTGGGAGTCTATCTCCAGAAGGGATGCACCTCTCTGCTGAGAATGGTGATCAGTGTTAATTGCAACGGGAGATTTTATGAAGTTATTATGAAGCTGTGTCATTTGTACTATCAGACTTCTCATTCCATCACTTCCCAAGTGCGCAAAACAGTCTCAGGAAGAATAATGTTGCCGAACGTTTTCATACATCATAACGTTACATTATCATTCAAAGACAACCGATGCAAATAAAATACAGTGAATCTCCAGGAGCTGACAGCTTTATTCATTGACTAGTGTTAAATACACATTTTCTTTACTGAGCTGTTATTTGTGTAGTACTGTGGGTGACACACTGTACATACCAACACAATCTGGCTTTTGGATGCCCTTACAGGTGGCATTAAAGCTCACAGAGAAATATGTTACATTCATCTGGGTATAATTTCCACAAGAGGGCATTAATTTCCAGCCTGGCTTTTAAATATTACCCTATTATATCATGCTTGCATGCCCTTTGGAGACTTAACTTTTATATGAAATGATGACAAATGATATGGCTTATTAAGAATATCAATGCGCAAAAGAGACCTGAATGATAGTGTAGCAGGGTGGTTACCTGCTCCCAGCCTGAAAGGGTTAAAGTCAGCCCTTGGAGAGGGTTGTGGCAGGGGAAAAGCTGGGCTGATTAGGGGATGCAGCCTCAGCTGGGGGCCATGCCCCAATCAGGGTCCAGCTGACCCTATAAAGGCCAGTGAAGCCAGGAGCTGACACAGTCCCTCTCTGCTTTCAGAGAGAGAGCGGGGACTGGCTGCTGGGAAGCCCGGGGTGCCTAGAGTGAGGCAAGGCTGGGGAAAGGCCAGAGGGGCTGGGGAGCTCCAGGCTGGCAACTCCCCAGGCTGCAGGGCCTTGTCTAAGGCCCCATAGAGGTACAGAGTTTCAGAGAAAGGCAGCAGGTCCAAAAAAACCCCTTGCCTGTGATGAGTGGCTTATACTGCAGCCTGCCCCAGGGAGCAGGGGCTAGTTGGTGACTGGCAGTAGCCTATGACTGAGGCGAGGTGGGGATAGGTGGTGGGGGTTCCCTTGGGAGGGGAGACCCAGAGACTGAGGGGTGTACTGCCAGGGGACAGCACCCTGGCGTGCAAGGGGCACTGGGTCTGGGAGGGACTTGGGGCGGGGGGGGGCAGGAAAAGTGGGACACTGGCCTGCAGAGGGTGCTCTGGCGGCTGGAGAGCCAATTCCCAGAAGATACCAGCAGGAGGCACCGTAGAGGTGAGTCCTGCCCTGCTTACAGATATGTTAATGACATTTTGATATTCAGAATGGTTCTCTAGTGGGTTTTAAGTGTTAAGACTGGCTGTCAGGAATCCAGGCTGGCAGCAGAGCCAGTCTCTGTGCAGGCGAGCTAACGAGTGCAGCGGGCCTGCAGTAAGCTGCCTGGTTGGTTGGAAGAGTGTGCAGACCAGCTCCGCAGCAGTAGCGGTTCAGCCCGTGGCTGCTGCAATAGCTCCTCTGCCTGCTTGTTTTCAGCCTAGGATCTAGCCCTGTTCCTGCCTTGGCCCCAGTCTTGCCCCCACAGTCTAGTCTCACTCCAGGTGACCTTGTTCTGATCCTCATCTCTGATTTCTGACCTCTGACTTCAGCTTGGGCCCTTGGCTCTGGCATGTGACTGCTGACTCTGGTTCTCACCCCGGGGTCTGATGCCTGATTACTCATCTAACACTAGGTCTGACTCCCACCACAGCCACGAGGCACAACCACCCACGTCCCAGTCACGTGCCATTGGTCATCTGTTTCTCTAGTCCTTGTAGCACTGACAAGCTAAAACAGAAACCTTGGGAACATTCCTTAGTAGCAGAGCAGAAGGTTCTGGTTGACTCTTGTAAAGAAATATTATCTCTGATGTATTGTTTCTAGACTGAAGCAGACACCCATTATCTATTCTCAGATGTTATTATCTCATGCATTGATAGATACTAACACAGTTGTTCAAACTAATGGCAATAGAGTCTTAGTGATAAATTCTGCTAAACCTACTGGCTACCCTGAATGAGTCTTTTGCTGAGGGCATTACTGTGGTGTTCGTACCAAGGATCCTGTGTCATCTTATAGACTAACACACATTTTGGAGCATGAGCTTTCGTGGGTGAATACCCACTTCATCGGATGCATGTAGTGGAAATTTCCAGGGCCGGGTATATATATGCAGGCAAGCTAGAGATAATGAGGTTAGTTCAATCAGGGAGGATGAGGCCCTGTTCTAGCTCTTGAGGTGTGAAAACCAAGGGAGGAGAAACTGGTTTTGTAGTTGGCAAGCCATTCACAGTCTTTGTTTAATCCTGAGCTGATGCTGTCAAATTTGCAGATGAACTGAAGCTCAGCAGTTTCTCTTTGAAGTCTGGTCCTGAAGTTTTTTTGCTGCAGGATGGCCACCTTAAAGTCTGCTATAGTGTGGCCAGGGAAGTTGAAGTGTTCTCCTACAGGTTTTTTGTATATTGCCATTCCTAATATCTGATTTGTGTCCATTTATCCTTTTCCGTAGAGACTGTCCTTTATCCTCATACACAACTATTTCAAATTTGATGACAATTATATCCCAGATCAGTGGCACCGCTATGGGCACCCGCATGGCCCAGAATATGCCAATATTTTTATGGCTGACCTGGAACAACGCTTCCTCAGCTCTCGTCCACTCACGCCCCTTCTCTACCTACGCTACATTGATGACATCTTCATCATCTGGACCCTTGGGAAGGAGACTCTGGAAAAATTCCACCACGATTTCAACAGCTTCCACCCCACCATCAGCCTCAGCCTGGACAATTTACATGGAGGTCCACTTCCTAGACACCATGGTGCAAATAAATGATGGTCACATTACACCACCCTATACCAAAAACCTACTGACCGCTATGCCTACCTTCATGCCTCCAACTTCCATCCCGGGCACATCACACGATCCATTGTCTACAGCCAAGCCTGAGGTACAACCGCATCTGCTCTAACCCCTCAGACAGAGACCAACACCTACAAGATCTCCACCAAGCATTCTCAAAATACAATACTCACATGAGGAATAAGGAAACAGATCAACAGAGCCAGACGTGTACCCGAAGCCTCCTACTGCTGGACAAACCCAAGAAAGAAACCAACAGGACTCCACTGGCCATCACATACAGCCCCAGCTAAAACACCTCCAATGCATCATCAGGGATCTACAACCCATCCTGGACAATGACCTCACACTTTCACAGGCCTTGGGTGGCAGGCCAGTCCTCGCCCACAGACAACCTGCCAACCTGAAGCATATTCTCACCAGTAACTGCACACTGCACCATAGTAACTCTAGCTCAGGAACCAATCCTGCAACAAACTCGATGCCAACTCTGCCCACATATCTACACCAACGGCACCATCACAGGACCTAACCAGATCAGCCACACCATCACCGGTTCATTCACCTGCACGTCCATCAATGTAATGTACGCCATCATATGCCAGCAATGCTCCTCTGCTATGTACATCGGCCAAACTGGACAGTCTTCTATGGAAAAGGATAAATGGACACAAATCAGATATTAGGAATGGCAATATACAAAACCTGTAGGAGAACACTTCAACTTCCCTGGCCATGCTATAGCAGATCTTAAGGTGGCCATCCTGCAGCAAAAAAACTTCAGGACCAGACTTCAAGAAGAAACTGCTGAGCTTCAGTTCATCTGCAAATTTGAACACATCAGCTCAGTGTCTCGGTGACTGTGAATGGCTTGCCAACTACAAAACCAGTTTCTCCTCCCTTGGTTTTCACACCTCAAGAGCTAGAACAGGGCCTCATTCTCCCTGATTGAACTAACCTCGTTAGCTCTAGCTTGCTTGCATATATATACCTGGCCCTGGAAATTTCCACTACATGCATCTGATGAAGTGGGTATTCACCCATGAAAGCTCATGCTCCAAAACATCTGTTCCTCTATAAGGTGCCACAGGATTCTTTGCTGCTTTTACAGATCCAGACTAACACGGCTACCCCTCTGATACTTGGTACCAAGGATGTCTGACAAAGTCAGTCTTCCCTGCAAGAAAGTTGAAAAGAGAGACGGTGCCCTTTCTGAGGTCATATTCTGTAACAAATAAACCATATAAACCAAGCCTGCTGTAAGTGTGCAGTGCCATTCATCTTGGTAGCTGAAAGTGCAACGGTCTTTATCGGTAACTATAGCGATGCAGGCCGAGGGACGTACTGGCTGCCACTTCCAGCAGCTCCCATTGGCCCGGAGCAGTGATCTGTGGCCAGTGGCAACCGTGATTGGCCAGACCTGTAGAAATGGCAGGTAAACACACCGTCTCGGCCCAACAGGGGCTTTCCGTACACAAGTAGTGACTCCTTTAGCATCTGTCTCGCAGGGCTGTCTTCCTGCCCTCTCACATTCTGAGGGGGTCCTGCTCCTTTTCTCACTCTTCACCCTTCTTGGGGTGATTTTATCTGCTCCCCTGGTTTAACTATCACCTTTATGCTGATGGTATGCAGATCTGGCTTTTTTACTTTAACTACACTTGAAATTGTCCAGTGTCCTCAGACAAATTTACGCTAACACATCAGCCTGCATCTTAATGACCAAAACTGGAGAGAGGTAGATGAAGCAAATTCTTAAGGAATTTAATTTGGCATCCTTCATTTCACTTTACAAAAAACAGGGATCCATGGTTTTTGACTTTTAACAAGGTGTTTGGAGTTACAAAGGATATCAAGGACAAACTCCTAATGGACAATAGATTATCTGCAGAGAGATTCTGTCATGAAATCAAACTTTAAACAGCTTTAAATGCACATGAAGATTAATGGCTCTGTGCTACCACGAGAAACACGAGCCCAAACATCACCTTTAAGAGGTTGCAAAGACTCATTATCAAATGTAGTGCCATAGGCCAAAACCACTGATATTCCTCCAGGAACCAGTTCAGTAAATAGAAGAGGGCCTAATGACTGATCAAACCTCTGTCCAAACTTTAACCAAACCTTTGCTTTAGGTTAAATCAAAATTCAGATAAGAACAACACTCCCTTGTCCCCAGCCCCAGTGGGGACTTGGAAACATGAGTCCACAAGCCTGGGTCCTTAGTGTGCAAAGTAGACGTACCCTAAGAGGCCTTCAGTCTTGTCTGGGGTAGATTGTAGGGTCTCAGCAGATCTGCCACAGGATGCATATTGAACAGGAAGAGGGAGCTGGGATGAGGAAAACTCATCCCAGCTCCCTCTTTATTTGTTACAGTAGAACCCAGAGGTCCCAGCTGTACAGAGTAAGAGACAGTCTAAGTAGAGAAGACAAAGTGGGGGAGGGGAAATATAGGTACAGAGACTTGCCCAAGGTCAATGGCACAGCCAGGAATAGACTGACATCCAACTGAGTGTTGACTCCACTAGCAAACACCAATTCTCCAAAATGAAGCAGCAATGGCGGGGCCTGAATGTCTTTGTGGCTTGAAAAGGGCAGGCTGGTGACAGACGAGCGGGGTGGATTGGAAGCGATATGCCTGGCCATGCTGGGAGGAAGGGAGACCTTTAGACAATTCGGGTAAAAGCTGGATACTTCTCCAGAACACAAGAGCTGTCCTGCCCAGCCATGTGCCCCTTGTGCGACGTATCACTTGCTATTGCTAAGGTCTCAGGACTGTGCCTGCATGTCTGAAGCACTCAGCGGGGCAGGCAGTGAACTTCAGAATGGTTGAGCATGAGCCACTTATATTTTATGAGTGGTCAAACAGCACATTTGCTTTAATATGTTAAGCTGGCTTTGATGCCTTCCTGTAAACGCTGTATATGTGATGGCTTGAGATAAATTCCTAGAAGCCAGTGCCTGGGACGTTCCTTGTGCTTACCTGCAGAAGAGTTCAGAGCCCTACGGTAGGAACGATATCGTTTGGCTAAACATTGTGCTAGTAAAAAAGGGCCTAGAAACACACAGGGCAAACCCTGCCATGCCCACTCATGCAACAATTCCTTCAAAGTCACCGAGCCTGTTGCATGAGTGAGGTGAGCAGGAGTTGGTGCAGGCAGCATGGAGCTCAGGGTGGGGGTCTCCTGAGGGTCCAGAATTTTGTGTTTAGTGAGACATTTGGGATGGGACCAAAATTTGACTCCAGTGGTAAATTCACCTGAAAGCTAAGGTAGTCTGAGGACCCTTTGATTTTAGAGCCTTCTGTAGACTGTCGATTCTTCACAGAGGGGGAGGTCCAGGGGAGATTTGCTGGTGGGGTGGAAAGCTGTTGAAGCCATGCCACTTGGATGCTGGTTGGAGGGGCATTGGGGACCCCAGTGCTGGAGCAGAGATACAGGGCCCTGTTGCTGATGGCTTTTGTGCCAGTTGTAGATAGCAGGGGGGATCCACTCCCGTCTTGCAGGTTTCATAGGGCTTGGGATGAACTGCTGCTCATCTCGTGGGGAGAGGGGTGAAGGCCCCAGTGGAATAATTTGGGGAAAATTCTTTGTCCTCCCCAGTAAAACCTCTTGAGTGCCCTTCTCAGGGCTTTTCTCTGGGCAGTCCTGAACCTCTCTGGCTTCTGCAAACCCTCCCAATCTGGAAAAGAGCCAAAAAGGCAGGACCAATCCCTGTGACTATCAGTGATGGAGAGAACATGTAGGTAATGTTAGTTGAGAGGATTTTAGGAAACACACACCTCCTTTCTATTTTAAAGACAAGAATACATTCAGACAAGGTCACAATGAGAGAGCTCTAAATGACTGGCAGATCATGGATCTTCACTTTAACCATGTGCTGTGCTTGGCTTTTCAACTAGCAATCACAGAAATGTAGGGCTGAAAGGGACCTCAAAAGGCCATCTAGTCCACCTATTCCCCCCTTGCAGTGAGAATGGGTGAAGTGAACCTAGACCATCCATAACCATAATGGTTTGACTGAGGGATGAGATGTAAAGTGGCCAACATTTTCAAACATGTATGTCTGAAAGCCAGCACTTAAATCTATCTCACAGAGCTGGAAGGGACCCTGAAGGGTCACTGAGTTCAGCCCCCTGCCTTTGCTAGCAGGACCAAGTACTGAGTTTGCCCTAGCTCCCTAAGTGGCCCCTCAAGGGCTGAAATCATAACCTTGGGTTTAGCAGGCCAGTGCTCAAACCACTGAGCTCCCCCCTCAATATTTGGCTAGCTAACTATGTGGCTTGATCCAAGCGCCTTACTGTTTATGGCCGGGATTACTCACATGCTTTGCAGAATTGGAGGGTGAAGTGGTGGAGTTTTGGATTCAATTTGTGTATGATGGGGCTTTGTCAACAATAAACATTTCCTCTAGAATATCAGAGTGCCTTTACCTTTCTCATTTGTATAGCGGTCTGGGGAGAATTTTCAGACCATCTAGACTACTCCATTTTCAAATGTATTCACTGCCCTGTTGTTCTGTAGTGAGTAGTAATAAGCAGAAGCCCTCTACCCAGCCAGCTAGGCCAGGCTTTGGGACTGGAGTTCCTGAGAGTTCATTATTCGAGAGGAGAAAACGGAAAAAGCCAAACTTTTGTCACTGAAATTCAAGAGTGAAAGGCCCACAAGTCTGCTGTTCCTTCACTGTACAGGTCACTAATCTGAAGCTCCCCAAGAAAAATCGACTGCCCTCTGGATCCCAGGCCTCTCAAATTTCATTGCACACAAACTTACCCAACAAAATATTTGCCCCATGAGAACGCCTCAGAGACAGAGGGAGCCTGGGCTGTGGTTTTGTACTTTGAATAAGCCACAGTTTAGATTAGATTTAGACCTATTAAGGAATCTGTGGAAAAATAATATGTGACCATGTCATTAAAGACTGTATCATAATTAAAGCTAGCTGAAGATTTTTTCACCAGCAGGCTTTCTGGTGATAGAGATTGCCTTAGTGGTTAGAAAACTTACCTAAGATGTGGAAGACCTAGCTTCAAATCCTCCTCTGCCTGTTTTAGGCCAGTGACTTATAGAAATTGTAAGGAACCTTGAAAGGTCCTCAAGTCCAGTCCCCTGCATTGAGGCAGAATCACATATACCTAGACCATCCCTGACAGATATTTGTCTAGCCTGTTCGTCAAAACTTGAAACTGACTTTCCCATATCCCAGACATGAGCCCTAACTACCAGGCTACAGAGTCTTTAGGAAGTGGAGAAGAGGTGAAATATCATAGGTGAGCCATTTTGTAACTGGCCTAAGCTACTGATGTCTACTTAGAATAATATGTTATCAGATGACCTTGTCCAACTCAGTTCCTGGCAGGTCAATAGTTTTAGCACTATTTAGCCAGAAGGCCAAAGTCCTGTAGGCTGTTTTTGGTTCTGCCTTGCCAGAGGCCAAGGCCCTATAGACTGACTGTGGCTGTGCCCTGCCAGGAGACCAGAGCCTTATAAACTGCTTACTATTCTGCTTTGCCTAGAGGGTCAGAGCTTTGAGAGTGCTAGTTCCCTGTTAAGCTTGGTTGAATAGATACACAGTAATGAGGGGGCATGGCCTTTCTCTGAGACTGCAGGGAGGATTGGCCATGGACCCTGACAGTTCAGTTCATAGAACAGTGGGGCTGTTGGGTATTTAAATACTACTGTGATACAAATAATTAATAATGAAATATTCTTTTAAGGCTCCCATAGTCTTCTGCACCTCCACTCTTGTTTTCATACACTTGATAAAGGATTAACACTCAAATGCCATTTTCATCTTTCACCTCATGATCCCTGCCAGAGAGGACTGTGGCACAAATGACTCTATCTATGGAATCTGTAGTGAATAGCAGTAGCAACCCTCTCACCAGGAAGCTAGACCATGGCAAAAATTCACCGTTTGAAGGATCTGTGGTGTCCAGCTGCATAATATCTGCCTGGAAAATGAATCAAACCTTCAGATGAAAACTACCTATGAGGGGTTGCCTGCGATAACAGGGGTCGGGACTCGATGGCCCAAGAGGTTCCTTTCCAATCCTGTGTTCTAACACATCCTTCAGGGGATGCATTACTTTGAATTCTCAGTCCCTGTTCTTTTCACTGGTGGTTTCATCCCATTGAGGAGGGGTTCTGCATTAGTGCTGAAGTGAAGAGAAAGTGGTGACAACTTCCTGTTTCTCTAAGATGCTGCCAAGACCTCTTTCTGAAGTGTCTTAAAGGCCAAGTAGTCCTGAAATCATTATGTTCCAGGTCTGACCTGGGTTGTGAGCAAAAGCCTCTTAGCCCAGTTTAAGGAGTTGCTGCTGAAAGGTTATTGCCCAGTTTAGTAAATATCTTGACTGTAGGACAAACATAAATTCCTTTCAGACTGATTTAAATACACGGCAGGTACAAAAACCTAGTCATCCACTACCTTGCAGTGCAGCAACTGCTACTGCCATTTGCTTCAAGTACAGAATCCCTCTCAGAAACACAGTCCATCATCCCTGCTTGTTGGCGCGAAGCTCAAGGATTGAGTTCTATGGCCTGTTAACATTTTGTTAGTGAAGGTAATTAAAAAAGTTCCAAGAATAAAACCAAACAAGCCAGTTAACTTTTAAAGTGGACAGACAGATCTGTCATCCCTTCCGCTGCTTGACAAATTGACAGCTGGACAAGTCTAGCAGCAATGACGGCTATGGACAACTGTTAGAGAGGAGCTTGTTTTAAACCATAGAGTTCCTGGAGAAGCAAAGATAGAAATCACCCAAAGCTACAAGTTTATGAAGTTCGTTGTTTTCTATCTCTTGGTCAGGGAATAGAAAATCTTCTTCAGCATCTTCTCTGGGGCGGGGTGGTGGTGGTGGTGGTGGTTAGGGCCAGATCCTCACCTGGTGTAAATCAGTATAACTCCACTGGAGTCAATGGAGCTGTGTTGATTTATACCAGCTGAGGATCTGTCCCTTAGATCTACTTTTATACAGTCAATAGCTCTAATTAAATTGCCCTCATACACCTGTACGTGGTCTTCACAGGAGTTATTGGGTTGCAGATTATGATATGCAAAATGTCAGGTCATCTGAAGATGAGCTCTGTGTGGCTCAAAAGCTTGTCTCTCTCACCAACAGCAGTTGGTCCAATAAAAGATATTACCTTGCCCACCATGACTCTAACATCCTGGGCCCAACAAGGCTACAACTACACTGCATACAGTGATCCATACTGGCTTTGGATCAGTTTCCAAGACTTTATAAAGGAGAAAAAAAATCATAGTTCCCCATACTGCATGCACTCCACCAGGAGCTTAACTTTGCTCATGTGAGTAGCTGATGGGACTACTCATGTAAATATTTCTGCATGCAAGTAACTTTACACAAGATCAGGGTAACGGGTTACTAGTCGTAATTGATATCAGGTTCCATGCTAGCTTAAAAGGGAAAGTGCCTCTGCAAAAATGCGTTGGTTTAGATTCTGTCCCTCTCATTTGCTCACTTTACAAGCTAAGTGACATTTTCCCAAACACCAGCATGTCACAGACACCCTGGTGCAGTGTGGGACAGTCAAACCTCATTCTCTCTGCTTTGTGCATTGCCATCCAAATGAAAGGATCCGAGATCAAGATGTAGCTAGATAATTTGCTCATAGTGAATAGGGTAAAGGAGACTGCCACATGCCATCTCTAGCAGCTACAGTGGAGTTGAAATGCTGCAGTAGCAAAAGATCTGTTCATCAGTAAACTGAGAGGTGGAGACTTGGCAGGTGTGTAGGACATTGACTGTAGCAAAGTGCCATTTTTCCAGTCATTTCCCTGAGGGTAATTATACTTTTAATAGACTTAGTGGGGGGTATCTGAGGTGTAGTATAATAAGTGAGAACTCTAGTTCTAAATTAATAAAGGTTTGGTTTTCAGCTCAGGATTTAGTCAGGTTCCCAGATGAAGTGAATGGAGCTACGCTGATTTACACCAGTTGGGGATCAAGACTGGCGAAAATGTTCCTACAGTTTCCATGATTGCAGGCATGAATTGGGTATGTGCAGGTGGCCAGTTGGATAGATAGCAAGCCTTTTGTGTCCAATTTGCTTGTGAATGCAATCTGAGAAATATTTACAGCTGGTTGAGGAAGGAGATTATTTCCCCCCCTTTGTGAAAAACTTTGTTGAAAACAAACTTTTTTAGTTTGCACAAAATTTTTCGAGTTCTCATCAAAATAACAATAACATGAAACCAACTCATTTTTGGTTCTTCAACAGAAACCTGAAACTTTTGGACAGAAATGGACTTTTTTTGTTTTTGCAAAATTGAAAAGCCATTTTTTATTTAAACAAAAATTAAATGAAAATGTTTTGACTAGCTCTAGAAGTATTGTTGCAAAGCAATATTTGGCATCCTTCCCTGAAACAGAAGCAATTTCAGTCAGTGATTATCACCATGATCACAGGACAACTCTACTGGGTGATCTTGGGCAAGTCATGGCCTCAATCTGCCTCAGTTTCCCCATCTGTAAAATGGGGATAATTATATTGACTTCTTTTGTAAAGCACTTTGAGATCTACTGATGAAAAGAGCTATATGAGAGCTAGGGGTTATTGTTATTATATACATGTACAGTCAAAGGATTCTGTAAGCGTGGCTGTATGGAGGATAGGTCCATCAATGACTATTAGCCAGGATAGGCAAGGATGGTGTCCCTAGTCTCTGTTTGCCAGAAGCTTGGAATGGGCGACAGGGGATGGATCTCTCAATGATTACCTGTTCTGTTCATTCCCTCTGAAGCACCTGCATTTGGCCACTTTTGGAAGACAGGATACTGGGCTAGATGGACCATATGGCTGACCCACAACGGCTGTTCTTATGTTCTTTTGTGAGTGTGAGTGTGTGTGTGTATGTGTTTGGGGGGTGTCAGTGAGATAATTCTTTGGGACACAAACCAAACGTAACTAACTCAATTTGCAGAAAGGCGGTATATGTCCTTAGGGGCGTCTCCGCCTGCTGCAGAAGTAGAACATGATGGCATGTTCCATTCAGCCTTATCAGTTGGTGCACATGGGAGTACACCAATTTACATGTTGAAGGCTATCTTCCCAAGTCAAAGGGCTACTTTTTTAAATATACCAGCTTTCAGCTTTTCCTTTACAATAGCACAAACCAGCTCATCAGTTGGGGGCATGTTTTTCAATAAACAATTATCTTCTGTGCAAGTTCTTCAGTGCCCTGCCATTTTGTATGCTGTGCAGTATCACTCTTTTTGGTGTTACACGTTGTCTCTCCTCCATCAGCTAATACATCACTGTTTAATTAGAGAGGGCCATCTTCAGAGAAGGAAGCTTTCTGATCTTGTTGAAGCAACTTTTGAAGCTTTCAGAACTGAATTCCCTGTGGTTCCCAATACATCAGTATGAATTTATTACTAGCTGATCATGATTGACACTTGGTGACTGCTGCATGTTGGAAGTTGCTTTGCAGTGGAGCACGTAGTTGTCTCAAAGATTTTAACCATAGTCACGCAGTCAGCAACATTCTCCTTTTGAATCATCGTTACACAAGTTTTGATTCTCACTGTATAATAGTATTTGTACTAAATACAGTACATAATCATCATGCACAGCATTTTTTGCTACAATCTGCTGATACCATTCTCACTGCAGACAATCAAAAGAGCTACCACTGACAGGGGCAACTCTAGGTATTTTGCTGCCCCAAGCACGGCAGGCAGGCTGCCTTCGGCAGTTTGCCGGTGGGAGGTCCCTGGTCCAGCGGATTTGGCGGCACACCTGTGGGAGGTCCACCGAAGCTGCGGGACCAGTGGACCCTCCACAGGCATGCCGCCAAAGGCAACCTACCTGCCGCCCTTGCGGTGACCAGCAGGGCACCCCCAGTGGCTTGCCGCCCCAAGCACGTGCTTGGTGTGCTGGTGCCTGGAGCCGCCCCTGACCACTGACTTCAGGAGGGACAGTTAATGGCCCTGAATCCTTTGCAGGGACTATAATCTTTACAAAATACAAATGGTAAAGGAAGTTGTAGTTTTCAAAGGAGCCTAAAGGAGTCTATTGGCTTTCAGTGGGATCTATCTATGTATCTAAGGTACTTGTATTGCCCCACCACTAGGATATCTATGTTTGTGATGGTACCCTACACAGGTGATAAAAGAGTTAAGTGGAAACTGAGATAAATTAGGGCGCCTGGCTGCATCTGGAGGGTGGGCGAGGTACAACTAAGGAGGAATTCTAGGGAGGAGCTGGGTGGGAGCAGGAAGAGCTGCAGCCAGGAGCGGCGCCAGGGTTTTTGGCACCCTAGGTGGGGGTCCTTCAGCGCTCCCGGTCGGCGGCAATTCTGCAGCGCGGGGGTCCTTCTGCGCTCCCACTTCGGCTGTGGGTCCTGGAGTGAGTGAAGGACCCGCCACAGAATTGCCACCGAAGACCTGGAGCACGGAAGGACCCCCTGCTGCCAAATTGCCGCCGAGGGTGGCAAAATGCTGCCTACCGAAATCCTGGCACCCTAGGCGACTGCCTAGGTCGCCTAAATGGAAGCGCCGGCCCTGGCTGCAGGGAGAGGGAAAGTACTCTGCAGTCCCTCTCTGGTTGCTAGAGAGTGGAGAAAAGGCCTAGAGGGATGCAGATGTGCAGTCAGCTCAGGGATGGCTGTGGGAAAGGTCCTGGAGGAAGGCCAAGATAGGAAGGAGTCCAGGGAGGCAGCAAGAAGGCTCAGGGAGCAGAGCTTAGTTGTTCACCACAGGGCCCCTGGACTGGAACCCAGAGGACAGCTTGGGTTCCCCGAGCAGCCACCTGAAAAGGTGATGGAGAAACACCCTGACACAAGGAGGAGAAAGACTATTGCATTTGGAACCAGGCCTCCAGGGAGAAAGCCCTGGGAGGTGTCGCTCCACACAAGAGCAGGAGAATAATCCTGCAGACCGTGGGAGGGGGTGTAGGGTCCGTGGAGCAGTAAGCCAGGTAAGGGCAAAGAGGTATGTTTGCGTTTAGTTTATTAGATTCTTTGTTTCCTCCGGAAGTGGTTGGTTGAAATATAAACTGCCTGCAGGATGCAAGGATGTGTTCAGATGCACAGGTTATCTTATGAACCTACCAAAGCAGACAACCATCGCTTGCAGTAGCAGACAAAACTCACTGCTAACTCCAGAGTTCAGATCCGAGGAACAAGTTTATTTCAGCACAGGCACAGAATGGCACACTCCAGTGATCAGTCAAGGGTGACCGGCCAATGATCTGGCTGAGTATATACAGGCAAGGCTGTCTGCAAACAAAGGCAGAGGCTAAAGTCTCAGTACACTCTTCTGTACCCAAGATGACAACCTGCTTTTAGCAACAAGCCTCCTCTGATTCATCACATGATAAGAGTTAATAAGGTTTTACAACCAAATAAGATTCTGCATTACATGCTAGATTATATAACTTATTTAATTACTTATTAACAGCTGTTGCCCCCAGCTGAGACAGCGATACTAAAGCCCAGCTCTAATGGGAGTTAGGTGCCTAAATAACTTTGAGGATCTGGGCCCAAGTGACTTACCCAAAGTCACACAGGAAGTCTGTGGCAGACTGGGGAATTGAACCTGGATCTCCCAAATCCCCATGGGGGGTAGGCATTTTAGACTCCTTGCCAGTCTAAAAGCAATGGGAGAGAAGTTAGGCGCTGCAGCCAGTGGACACACAGCCATTTGGTGATGTGATTTGAAAACAGGTGGGGGAGTATGAGTGATGGGGTGTGCTTGCCTCTTAAAGGCCCACTGCTGGAGACCCCCTGATCCTAGCACACCCTGTCCCAGGAAAGGAAAAGCAAAGGTGAGTCCTCCATGCCTGCCTAGAGAGGCTGCATAGAAGCAGCCAGTCGGAGTCTAGCAGGCTGAGATAAAAGGCACAGCAGGCCCTGAGCAGGTCAGTTCCTGGCTGGGGCCTGAGGGGCAAGGAAGGGAAGGGTGCTCTGCAGGGAGCTTGATGGGCTGCATTTGCTAGCTCTGGGAGCTAAAGGACCTGAGAACCTAGACCTAAGGGAATGAATGGAAGTGAAGCAGCCCAGGGATTGTAAGAGCAACCAAGTAAAGGAAGCAGCAGGTAGCTGCTGTCTGTAGGGTCGCTGGGTTGGGATCTGCAGTAGTGGGAGGGCCTGGGTCTCCCCACCAACTAGTGCTGGAGTGGCCCAAGCCCTAGAAAGGGGACTTGGCTAGTTTAAAAGCCCAGGAAATGGGTCTAGATTTAAAGGGTCCCAGAGACAGGGCTGAAGGCCCTGGGGAAGGTAGACAAACAGTTGTGTCAGGACTCTTTTGTAAACCACAAGGCGGGGATAAGTTTCCTTTTGAAGCCCTATCAGAGGGCTGGGAGCCCAAGAGGAGCTGGAGAGAGAAGTCTCCCTCAGGAAGAAGGGGCTGAGTCCAGCTTGAGCCAGGAATTGGAAGACTTTTGTTTGGCTTTTTTTTTCTGGACTTGAATCCCCTTCAAGGGTTTCATCCATATTGACTGTGAGATTTGGCTGGAGGACTGAGCCAGTGAAGACCTGCTTAAGAAGGCTGACAACCTACATGGGCTGCCGGGAGAAAAAAAGATTGCAGCACCACACCCAGCTGACAGGAGGCACTCATGAGAGGTGAGTGACCTTCGTTACAAGGGGAGATAAGTGCAGCTGATTGAATGAAATCATTAACTGTCCTCAGTAAATAATCAGCCTTTCTGCAGGGTGTAAAATTACGTAGCTGTTTAGACTCATAACACTGGGAAACTGAAGCCTGGAACACAGGAGAGGAAATAAACACTAGTTCATTGCAATGTTCTGAGCTCACATTTACATGGATCCGTATTTCCAGTTAAGTCTTCCTGAATGTCCCCAAAGACATCAGAGTAACCAACTGGAGCAAGAGAATCAGCAGCAAGCCAGGGCTGGGGAAGGACATGTTGCTGCCTTCACCCAAGGGAAAACCTTGTTGGTTCACTCGGCTCTGCACTGCTGTCCAGATGGAATTTTCAGAAGAACCCTGTACTGGTCTTACTCTGCTCCAGTTGAAGGTTTCTAATTTGAGGTAGAAGTTAAGCTCCAGGGATTGCACTGTTGAATCCTGGGTGTTGGGCAAGAGGATTTGCAGCAGCCAGAAAGAGTGAAGTTTAAGTTCAAAGAAGAAAAATCAAAATTTTAGAACAACAACAAAAATCAGTCCCTAGCTGACACTGATACCTTTTCATTTTAACTCCCGTTGGAAGACAAGGGGAGTTAGGCACCAAACTGCCATTTGTGTCTTTGATACTTACCCTGAAATGTGTGTTTCCCTTGTGGGGAGCAGCTTTTGGAACTGGGGCTGGCCTGGGTAGCCGTCACCATTAGATCACTCATTCAAATGCCGTGTGCATCAGAAGGGGACAAAAGGTCTCCATTACTGCATAGACTGGGCATGCTGGAGCCAAACTGCGGCCAGTCTGCCTTACTTCTGTGTCTCATTAGTTCTAAGCTGTGTGGCAAGCTGAGATTCTGTGGCAGCATGAAATGGAGGGAGAAGCCTTTAAACACAGAAGTGTCTATTATCCAATCAGAGCCTTTGACCTGAACTATCTTCAATGCTGATGATTTAGCTGAAAGGAAACCTGGATGTGACCTAATCATAGTTTAATGTGACAAGTCACGTTTATAAAGTTGCTTTGTATGGAATTACTTATGGGATTGGGGCTTTAGGGGGACCAGCAGCTGCAAAACCATACTGGGGCATTTTTTCTGCTCATTTTATGAGTCTAATTCCTGTTGAGCTGCACATCATACCACAGAGAACGTGCTTAGTACATTTCAATTAAGCAAAACCATGACACCCTTGCAAGTCGCCACATTGCATCTCACCCTGATTAAATAGCACTGGCTGTGTGCTTGGTAAGGGCAGTACAATGTACCCTGTCTTTCAGACTCATTCTTCAAGATTTGAAATAAATGTGCAGGGCAGGGACCTTTGCCATGTGAAATATTAGCAAATTGCTGGCTATAACTGAATGGCAGCGGTAATAAATTTGCAGTGTATTTCCTGAAACCCGACAGCTCCTGTAGGATGATAATGGCCAGTTGCACTCAGAAAACACAGCTATGGTGTCTATCACCTTTACCAAGTGATCCATTTGATATCCTTTATTTACTTACAATCCAATTGCCAAACATTCCAGCTCTTCCAAATATGTAACTTGTATCTCTTTTCATGCCGCAAACCTCAGGTGTTTGCTTCATGTAGCTTCCTGGGGAACATGGGGGCCCAACCACCTAAACAGAAATGTACTAACAGACATCTAGTTCAGTCTATTTCTTCCCAGGAAGGTGGACCCAGCTCTGCATCATTGTTATAAGCATAGATGAGAAAAGGACTTTTGACTGTCTCAACCCTCCTCATGACTCATTCGCAGGGCAGGATCCAGGACCCCTAACACCAAACTACAGTGTTTCCCCCACTTGAGCTAAAGGAGGATCTCCATTAGTTGGTAGCAGTAGTAGGCTCTTATCCTCTATCTGGCCATTAGAGATATAATAAGCCAGTGTGTTCTGTCTTGTGCCCCACCAGCTCCACTGTCTCCCAAACTCCTTGTTCCTCCTCTCTCTGGGGGGAAGCTAACAGTGATCATGGTGCTAGCACAGAACATCTGCTGATGACACTAGCCTAGAACTGGCCTCGCACAACCTGCTTGTACTTTCCTTCAGACCTTGCCCTCCCATGCACGGTTAGCTCTAATTCCAGCTAAGAATGTCTATAAAGTGGAGGCCATCTATAAGAATCATCAGTGCTGCATGTGCAGGGGTGGGAGATTGGGGGTGGGGTGTGTATTGGGGTTTTGTGCCCCCTCCCTCACCCAACTGCATCTTTCCACTCCCCTGCTGAGCTTGGCCCTTCACTGCAGCTCTAGGGCCTGCAGCCCTGCCCACTTGTCCTGAATGATAGAGCCAGTGTGGAGAGCACGTGTAAGGAGGAGGGCCTGGAAGAGAGAGATTCTTTGGATGGGGAAGCTGGGGTCAGGGGAGCAGCAGAGGCACAGCCGGAAGGTTTCCTCCTCCCGTCCTCAGCATCTGACTTGCAGGGAGAGGGGTGTTGCTATTTTGCAGTGAGGTGTATAGAGGACTCCCCCACCCTTGCACTGAGCTATCCCCTCCATCTGAGTTGTTGGCAATGGGATGTGGGTGTGCTGTTTTTGTGTGGAGGGAGGAGTCTGGGGGACAATCACCTGTCCCCTCCTCCCTCTGCTATCTGTGCTAGGAGCCACCCTCCCTCCCTTTCATTGCAGGCTATTGTCCCCAGCCAGCCACCCCTCGCCAGGGTGGAGCACAAAGCTGCTGGCAGGAGCATCCTCAGCCTGTCCCCAGCAGCTGGGTTCGCTCAGCTGTTTCGCCGAGTGGGGGCTCTCCTGCCCCATTTCCCCCCCGCCCCACGATGTGGCTGCTCCACCCCTTCGGAGACACCCTTAACTCTTTGTATGCCCACCCACCTCCCCATGAGCCATCTGTCATCAGCGCCCTCCATCTGGGACCAAACTGGTCTCGGTGTCACTCCCCTCACTAGGGTTGTCAGGCAGCCGGTTTTTGAAAAGGGGACCCTGGTGGCTCTGGTCAGCACCGCAGAATGGGCCGTTAGAAGTGACCACAAGATCCGGCTCCTAGGCCGGGGGTCCACGGGGCTCTGTGTGCTGCCCGAACACTCGCTCCCGGCCAATGGGAGCTGGGATGGGAAGTGGTGCCTGCAGGCTTCTGGGGCACAGTGCGGTGCCAGGGCAGGCAGGCAGCCTGCCCCCCGAGTCAGAACCCTACCCCAGCCTTGAGCCCCCTCCCAACTCCCCTTAGCCCCAGCCCAGAGTCCTCACTCTCTGCTATACCCCACCCCCTGGCCTCAACCCGCAGCCCCCTCCTGTACCCCAAACCTATCACCCCAGAGTCCTCACCTCCCCCTGCCTCCCAACTCCCACCCCAGCCCAGAGAAAGTGAGTGAGGGTGGGGGAGAACGAGCCACCGAGGGGGTGGGGCTAGGGTATTCCATTTAGTGTGATTGGAAAGTTGGCAGCCCTCACCCCGCAGGGCTAGGCTGGGGCTCTCTGGGGCTGCACCCCTGCTCTGACTGGGGTAACAGGTTCTGTTTCCTTTCTCTGCCCCCCCTTCTCCCACTCTCCCCAGTGAGAGGGGGCACGCTCCCACCTGCTGCGGGAGAGCCGGGCCCTGCCGGCTGAGCCCATGCTGTGCCAGGCCCAGCACTGAGCAGAATGTGCTGTGCCTGCCAACAGTGATAGGCAATGCCGAGAGACCTCAGTCACCCACCAGCACGCCTAAGGGGCAGAGGCAGGGGGACCTTGCCTATGGTAAGGGTGTGGGGACATGGAGCTTTGGTTTTCTTTGCGGGGTGAGGTCAGGGCTTGTGCCCTTATCCCTGCAAGAGAAGGCGTGCTGGGCATCAATGGGGCGCACGGCCTTTGTGGAGGAGGGGTGGCACTTGCCCTCAGGCTGCAGCACTGAAGAGCCAGGGTCGGGAGGGGAATGGAAAGATGCACCCTGGGAGTACTGACCCCCCGCTGTCTCCAGCCCTTGAGCGTGGCCCCGTCTGCTTTCCCTGCACAGGCTCTGTCAGGCAGGGCAAGTGGACAGGGCTGTGCGAAGGGCCAGGGTTGGGAGGGGCGTGGAAAGATGTGCGCCTTCAGTACTGGTCCCCTGGCCCCTACCCTTCAAATACACAAGTGAAATACACCTATGTGCACATGTGACTGTAAACCCGGAATTTCCAAGCACAAAATGCCGTTTTCTTGCTTACTAGAGGAGTTGAAGCTCTTACAGAAGCACAGTCTATACGAATCTCTACTGATGTTCTGCCAGCACATATGTTAAGTCAGCAGATTGTTCTTAAGGGATGTAAAGGTCCTGAGGGGAAGGATGCTTCCTCAGGTATTCATTTTTAAGCCCTATGGCTTTGGAGATGTAGATGCTGGGAAATATTGGTAACTAAGGGATATTGCATTTGGGCCTACCCTGTGGACAGACAGGCCTGGTTGACTTCACCCTTGTTGGGCCTTCACCTTCCTAGTCCAGCCTGCTCTGCCTGCTGGAAAGTGTTCCAATCAAAGACCAAGATTTTCAAGCCAAAGTGATGCTCCTAACTCTGTAACGAGGCACCCACGTGCCGGAGACTTGGTTTTCAGAAGTGCAGCTGAGTGCTCTCAGCTCCCAGGGACTTCGGAGGGGATGTGGGGAAGCATGCCTCAGCGGTTCTGACAGCCAAGCCACTTGAAGTTAGGAGCCCAAATACGAACGCTAGGCAGCCCCATTTGAGAACGTTGGCTGAAGTTCCTGGGGTAATGGAAACGTAGAAGTAAGCAGAGCGGTGAGGAGGCCAGAACTACTCAGTCAGCCATTAGTGAAGTCTTGAAACATTCTGGCCTGTTCCTGTGAAAGTTGCTGCTCTTGTCACCTGCTACCTGGAGCCTTTGGACTCCCTCTTGAAAAGCTGTTCAGGTGAATGCAGTCTGGACTAAGCCGCACTGAGCACGGGCAGTGGGGAAGTGCCTGAGGCGCTATATCTCAGCGGGATGGCTAATATTTCCCTGTCAAAGCTGAGTGGAAGGTAAAAATAAATTTGGCCTCACCCATGCAGAGCGGGGCTCTATAAAGAGGGCTCATCAATCATTTTCACGCTGGAAACGAGACCTGTTCCATTGCAAAGCCAGGCAGCCGTACTTTATGCAGCAGGAGTGGCACAAACACAGCATTTACCATTGGCTTAACGAAAACCTGATTGGAAAAGAAAGGGTGACAGTGTAAATGATTAGGGATATGAGAAAATATTTTTCTCTGTCATGCCTTGTGCTATCAGTTTAAACAATGAACTCCAAGCAGAGAATCCAGCAGCTGGAGGGACTTCAGGGTACATTTACCCACTCAAAGGCTCAGCCGGGTGTAGAAGACAATAGAAGCCGTTCATCAAGGGAATGCTGCACTTTGGTGGTGGTTGGGGGGAGGTGGGGGAGTTATCAGTTGCATTTGTCTGACAAGAAATTAAAAGATTCAATGTCAGTAAAATACGCCCCAGGGAAGTTAGCTGAGAAGTACAAAGGGAGGGATTTCAGGCTTTTTCCTCCTCTGGCACAGGAAATAAGTGTGGCAAGGCATTTGGGTAGGGCAGATGGGGATTGCAAACCCTCTGGCATCTACTTAACAGTGATGTTAGATAGAGGGTGGCCCACTGTCCAATAATATTGAGGTTCCAGGGTATAATGGTGGTGCTGGGGTGATCCTGAAGGAGTCCTCGCTAAGTGAGTACAGAGACCGAGACAGCCGTGGGCTCCTAACTCTGTACTCACTTAGCGAGGACTCCTTCAGGATCACCCCAGCGAGACTAGCAGGCATGTGGGAGTGGGGGAAGGTACAAAACCCAAGGAGAAGAGAGAGACAAACACCAGACAAGAAGAGAGTAAGAAGGAAGAGGAAGAAAACCTGTACAATCACACCTTGTGTCACCTCCCCCGCCCCCTACGCTACCTCTAGGTGAAAATGTGGAGGGAAGATCCCTGCAGCTCCCCAGAATCAAATGCATGGGGGGAAAGCCCAGTATATCTCACCAAGGCAGATTCACATGCAGACTGGGAGCACTGTCTGGTCTAGCTGGGTAGCTAGAGCTGTACAGCTCTGCTGTCTCTCTGCCCTCCAGGGGCTCTCAGATTCAAAAGGCACCAACGTACTGACATTCTAAGCTCTTCCTGAGACCTTGCCACCTCCTCCTTCTCTTGTCCTAGGCCTATTCTGGTTAATTCTCTGCCATTCTTTGGCAGTTGCTGCCTTTTAGATGATGTTCAGGCCTAGTAGCCTACGTACATTGGTTCTTCAGTCTGACCCTGATTCAGCAAGATATATGACCTTAAGCACAGGAATGATGCCATTGGCTTCAATGCACGTGCTTCAAGTTATGCATGTACCTAACCACCCCACTGGCTCAGGGCCTGTATAGCTAAATCTAATCATACATGTGTCTAATATACATGAGATAGGTATTGGATGGTTTATTTTGCCACACTCTATTTTCTGGTGTAATCCCAAATCCCTGAGCTGGCTAGCTGTCTGTGGGATTCTGCAGTGGCCTTTTGGCCACCCCAGATTATCCAAAGTTCTGTATCAGGAAGACATCTCACCCCTATTCCTCTAACTAAAACTTTGGTAGAATTTAGGCTGACCCATCTCCATTGTGGTCCTGAGCAAATGTAAGAGAGCATAGGAGAGGTAAGTTTAATGCATGTCAAAGCGAAAAGTGAGTGGGAGGGGTGTGAAGAAGCCAGCTGATCTGAGGAAGAACCCGAGGCCTTTAGTTAGTGCTGGTCAAGAAGCACTGGAGAATATGTGGAGGGCCAGGGGAGTTTCAGAGAGAGAGCAGAGCTTTATAAAACTATTATTTATTACAGTGCTTAGAGATGAACTTTCTGACTCTGCCACTGATGTGCTGTCTGACCTTAGCCAAGTTAGTTAACACTTCTGCACCCCAGCATATCAGGGCAATGATGCTCCATCCCCTTTTTCCAAACACTTTCTGATCCCCTGAGGACACGCTCTGGAAGTGCAAAGGTAGGATCAGAGCTCTCTGGGGGCCTCTCTAGTCTATTTGAGCTCCCTAGTCTAACCTTTAATATCTTCCAAAACAGGTGAGAGATGCTTTTGATGAAGCCTTCATTTTCTGGGATCAGAAGCCAGGCACAGAATGCTGAAAAGTACGGCAGCTGGCCATTTTCAAAGCAAATGTCCCAGCTGTTCTGAGACTCTCTTTGATCAGCAATAAGCTTTTTCTTTACAAAGGGTCTGTCATCTTTTTATTTTCTTCTTACGAAGAACAGATTTTTGGGAAAGATGTCCTGGCTGATGTAGAGCAGGGTGAGTTGAAAGCTCTGGGGTATAGATGCAGTGCTTGAGTACTGACCAGGAAAGCTGTAGGTTTTGATTTAGGAATGCATCTCTATTCCCCACCCCTCGCTTCACAGTTTTTTTGAAGCTTGTGGGGTACGATATTTTGATCTTTTGATCAGTTATGATAATGATGAAAGAAGAGTGGAATTATGAGCATAATTATAATTACCATTTTTATGCAAAGTTAATTAATCATAAAAATACTGCTTTGTATAATTTTTCTGTTTAATGAAATTCATTATAGAGGACCCTGAAGCCCTAAATATATCATTAAACAAATTAAACCTCTGGCTGGGGTTAGGGCTATTAAACAAGCGCAGCCTGGATTAGTGACCAAAAAGGACTGAGTGAGACATTAGCCAAATTAAGGGAGGTGCCACAGCTGCCTTTTCTTTGTGGAGGAGAGTGCACTGGTGAGTGGGTTTTGGCACGCTGATGTCTGACATCAATGGTTGGTCTCACACTGATGCCAGTGTGCATCTGGAGTGGCCCCTTAGAGGTGAAATCAGACTCCTTCTTCCACAGGTGTAGAAGGCAGGTCGGCATTGGAAGCTGGGTCTGGCACGGATGGGGCTATGCAGGGCAGGCCTTACAGGGTATGTGGTCCTCAGGAGCTCCCTGCATTGCATTACGCTAGTCAGGAGGATTCGGGGTGGTGTATGGGTGGGAAGGAGAAAAGCAGGACTGGATGATCTGATGCTGCATGGAACCTTCCATCCTATGCATTGCAGGGAGCTGTCATAGGCCTTGTGGAGCCGACTCCAGCCATTGGATTGCTCCACAGATCAGTATCTGCAGCTCCTGTCTGGTCCCCCCAGTGCATCTGTTGATTTCCTCATCCAGTGAGTCAGGCGGGATGAAAGTTGCATGAAGGTGGTGTGTGTGGGGGGAGCTATTAATTCATTTTATGGAAAGCTTTGCAAAGCTGCCTGTTGAAGACTAGCATTGTTGCATATTGAGGCACTACAAAGCATCTATTCAGATTTTCTAAACAAGTGGGTGTAGGGTCCAAGATTCACTACCTGGTCTCCTGCCCCTCAAAGAGGGGAGATTTAGGATCTACAGGATGAGGGACAGCAGGGAATGTGTCCAGAACCCTTGAGACTATTGAGCTCTGCTGGTTTAAAGGAACTTGTGCTTCACACTGGGGGCACTGTAGCGCTGGAGGTAAATGTTCCACTGCCATTTCATCCCATTCTGGGGCCCCAGAAACTGAGGGGCTTCCCATGACTATAGGCTTGACTGCAAAACCCAGGCAATGGAAGTCTTCTATCCATGGACAGGCTGGTCACACATGATGATAATGCCAGCTTGCCAACATTGCTCTACAGATGTGCCCAAAGCTTGAGCTGAAGGAGGCATAGCATGTAGATGGTTCAGTCCTTGTCCTTCCCACTGAGATGGCTTTTGGTAGTGATGGATTTGTGTGATGTGGACACTTGAGCACTGGCAACTAGGCCACTGTACAGCCATTGTGTGGGATCAGCTTTCTGTCACAGCAAATGGCCTGATTCAAATGGATAATGTAGAGCAAAATGCTCGGTGGACCCAATTTTCTCTTCATTTACCCCAATATACGTCTATTGATTTCAGTGGAGTTACTCCTGATCTATACAAGTGTCACCTGTATGGGTGTGGGAATGCCAACTCTGCTATAGAATTCTATATGGTGGTTCAACGAGGATTTCATTCTCCATCAAGTTCAGACAGGTTCTGGAGGAACATCTATAGAACTCTAATGGTTTCCGATAGAGAGATCGGAATCAAGCCTTTATTCTCTTTGCCAATCCCCTTTCATGTGTATCATTCGCATTCTTTGTGGAAAACTTCAGCAGCCTATGTGCTTGGAGATATCTTGTTTTATTTCTTACCAGTGTCTGTGTAATGGAAAGAGAACTCTTGGAGGTATTAAGTTATCAATTTCTCACAGGTACCCGGTGTGGTGATTGTTACGGTTGTTGTTATTGATGTCTGATCTGAAAGCGGAGTGTTGTTGTTTTTAATATAATGTGACATGTCTCAGCACACAGGCTGAGGAATGGAATACAGAAAGAAAAAGGCCTGTTCTGAAGTGACTCGCAGTGGTTAGTACCCTTCGGCTGGAAAAATACCTTTCCATCTTTTTTAAATTTCTTTTGCTTTTCTGTCCTCACCCAATGAAGGTCTAAATCAAACCTTTGGCCAAATTCTTTGTTGTAACTCCAGTGAATGTAAAAATTAACATTCCTAAATCCCCCAAATTTACATAGAGCAAGTCATCCCTTGGCAGAAATCATAGCCACCATAAAGAATACTTAAAAAATAAAAAAGGTCCCCAATACATTTTACTTAGGGAGCTGAAAACACCTCAGAATAAATCCAACATCCATAATTGCTAACAATGTTTAATAAGAAATATTTTGCTTTGACTGTAACGGAGAGGACCCATTCTCATTTATATTAGGACAGAATCAGTGTAACTACCACTCTAGGCCTCTGAAATTGTCTGCCTTGGTGATCAGAGACTTAGAATCATAGAACTGGAAGGGACCTTGAGAGGTCGTCTAGTCCAGTCCCCTGCACTCAAGGCAGAGCTAAGTATTATTTAGACCATTCCTGACAGGAGTTTGTCTGACCTGCTCTTAAAAATCTCCAATGATGGAGATTCCACAACCTCCCTAGGCAATTTATTGCAGTGCTTAACCACCCTGACAGGAAGCTTTTCCTAATGTCCAACCTAAACTGCCTTTGCTTCAATTTAAGCCCATTGCTTCTTGTCCTTTCTTCAGAGGTTAAGAATAATTTTTCGCCTTCCTCCTTGTAATACATTTTTATGTCTGTGAACACTGTTAGCATGTCCCCTAGGTCATCTCTTCTCCAGACTAAACAAACTCAATTTTTTCAATTTTCCCTTATAGGTCATGATTTCTAGACCTGTAAGCATTTTTGTTGCTCTTCTCTGGACTTTCTCCAATTTGTCCACATCCTTCCTGAAATGTGGCGCTCAGATCTGGACACAATACTCTAGCTGAGGCCTAATCAGCATGGAGTAGAGCAGAAGAATTACTTCTTGTGTCTTGCTTACAATACACTTGCTAATACAGCCCAGAATGATACTTGCTTTTTTTTTTTGCAACAGCTTTACACTGCTGATTCATATTTAGCTTGTGGTCCACTATGGCCCCCAGATCCCTTTCCTCAGTGCTACTTCCTAGGCAGTCATTTCCCATTTTGTTTGTGTGCAACTGACTGTTCCTTCCTAAATGGAGCACTTTGCATTTGTCCTTATTGAATTTCATCTATTTACTTCAGACCATTTTTCCAGTTTGTCCAGATTATTTTGAATTTTAATCCTATCTTCCAAAGCACTTGCAACTCCTCCCAACTTGGTATCATCTGCAAACTTTATAAGTGTACTCTCTATGCCATTATCTAAATTATTGATGAAGATATTGAACAGAACTGGACCCAGAACCAGTCCCTGCAGGACCTCACTTGTTATGCCCTTCCAGCATGACTGTGAACCACTGATAACTACTCTCTTGGAATGATTTTCCAACCACTTATGCACCCACTGTATAGTTGCTCCATCTAGGTTGTATTTCCCTAGTTTGTTTATGAGAAGGTCATGCAAGACAGAATCAAAAGCTTTACTTAAGTAAAGATACCACATCTACCGCTTCCCCCACATCCACAAGGGTTGTTACCCTGTCAAATAAAGCTATCAGGTTGGTTTTACATGATTTGTTCTTGACAAATACATTCTGACTGTTTATCACATTATTATCTTCCAGGTTCAAATTGATTGCTTAATTATTTGCTCTATTATCTTTCCGAGTATAGAAGTTAAGCTGACTAGTCTGTAATTCCTCAGGTTGTCCTTATTTCCCTTTTTATAGATGGGCACTATATTTGCACTTTTCCACTCTTCTGGAATGTCTCCCATCTTCCATGACTTTTCAAAGATTATTGCTAATGGCACAGATATTTCCTCAGTCAGCTCCTTGAGTATTCTAGGATGCACATCATCAGGCCCTGGTGATTTGAAGACGTCTAACTTATCTAAGTAATTTTTAACTTGTTCTTTCCCTATTTTAGACTCTGATCCTACCTCATTAGACTTGCTATGGACTAGAGCTGATTGTAAAATGGAAATATTTTTTTTAAAAAATGATTCATGACAAATATGCTTTTTTTTTTGTCAAAACATTTTGAATGTTGCCATTTTTTCCCCCAACAGCTCTACAATGAGCTTAATCTCTCTTAAACAAGTTGGATTTTGTTTTATTCACCAGAGATTTTGGCACTATGATAATTAATTTAGTAATTTCATTCTTTCTTGGGTTTTGTTTAAGGTGCTCAGAGCAGAACGCTTTGCTAGGCTGACAACAACAAAATAAAATGATCTAACAGACCCTATGCAGTGTCGTAGCCATGTTGGTCCCAGAATATTAGAGACAAGGTAATGAGGTAATATCATAAGAACGGCCGTACTGGGTCAGACCAAAGGTCCATCTAGCCCAGTATCTTCCGACAGTGGCCAATATTTTATTGGACCAATTTCTGTTGGTGAGAGAGACAAGCTTTTGAGTTGACACAGAGCTCTTCTTCAGGTCTGGGAAATTCGTCCATGAAGAGATATTGCCTCATCCACCTTGTCTCTCTAACCGACCCTGCCAGGCAAAACTAGGGAATCTACATATTCTAATGCAGGTGATCTAATGGACAGCGCTGTGGAACCAGTAGCACTAGTGTCGTTGGAGGTCTTCACAGGGTATAGTGGGACTAGAATTAGGTGTCAAGCACATTTAGATTTGGGCCCGGGTCCTCCAAGGTATTGAGGTGCCTAACTCCAATTGATTTCAATGAGCGTTTGACACCTTAAGACTTTTGAGGCCCTGGGCTTTGGAGACTAATGGGAATAAACAATGCAAGCAACCTACTTTTGTTGACCTAGTAGTGGACTATAATCCTCTTCCTCAACATTACTGCTCTGGCATATGAAGCAAAGGTGTCCATTATTATCCTCACTACGAATGTTTACTTTAAAATTGGGAGGAGTATTGATCATTTCCCTTTCCTGTAGGCTCATTTCATCCCCAGAAAGGGCTCAGAAAGGAGGAGATCACTGAAAGGATTGCAAATTGACTTTTATCAGAGATCTTCTGACAATTTTGGGTGGGGGGAAACGTAGTTTTGATAGATAAATCCTCTAGCAAATAACCAAGGACAAGGAATGGTTGGACAAGAGTTTGTAATAGGGTGGATGAGGAATGTATATGGTGCAGTAAGTTGTAGTAAATCAGAGGTTCTCAAACTGGGGTCCTGAGCTTAATATCTGGGGGGTTGTGAGCTGTCAGCCTACACCCCCAAACCTCTTTGACTCCAGCATTTATAATAGTATTAAATATATAGAAAAGTGTTTTGAATTTATAAGGGAGGTCGCACTCAGGCTTGCTGTGTGAAAGGGGTCACCAGGACAAGAGTTTGAGAACCACTGTAGTAAATGAAAACATGTTAAACACTTTATTTCTTCTTTTCCCACCAATGAATGCAATCTGAACTATGAAGTAAGCTCTCCACCTCAAGGGTCGTTATCACTATGAACATTTGACCAAGGAAACCCAAAGTGAAGCCAATATGCTGTACAGTACACAGAGCAGGACATTACATAGTCAAATAGCTTAGTCAGATTCGCAAAAGGATCAGATGACATGAATGCTAGGAATAATATTATTAGCTTGTAAAGGTAAGCATTAAGTCTCATGCTTCAGGGAAGAAACTGCTTTTTATCTGGGTCAGGAAGACAGCGCCTTCATAGATGTGATATTTAACAAGTTGCCAGGTGTAAGAAGGGTTTTGCTTTCTTTGACCTGGGTGCCCATCCATTGCCTGCTGTGAGTAGCACCTTCCTCCATGAATGGTCCCATTGACTTCAATGAATTACTCATGGGATCCTGTATTATTCAATGTGATTAAGCATAAAGGGTCAAATTCTGCCCCCCCAATCACACTGATAGAAGTTCCACAAATTACCTAACTGAAATCAGTGGAGCTAGCTGTCCAGTGAGGGACTACTCAGTGAGTAATTATGTAAATAAAAGTGCAAGAGGAATCCTCTAGTAAGACCGAGGCTCCTAGCACCTCATTGCTGCTATGATAAGGGAAGTGGATAGAGGAAAGGACCTATACCACGATCACTATAACATTACTTGTAGTATAGTATTCATCCACTAGATGTCTCTGTGTGCTGAGTGCCAGACAGGATCTGGAACCTGGTAAACAAGGGAGTCCAAGCTGGGACTCAAACTGTGTGCATGTTTGTGTGTAGTAGGCTGTTTTCTTTAATAACACCTTCTGTTTAAGAGAGTCCATGATTCCATAGATCATGACAGCTAGGATGCCATGTGCTTCACCAATCCCTGGACGTCGTTTCAGCACTTAGGTCAGTTAGCAGCTGACATAAATTAGAGCAGTCCTCAGGCTCCACACAACAGCCCCAGAAATGGTAGAGTTAATAGGTGAGTTTTACACCACCTCTTTGAGACCATTTCTCAATCCATCCTAGATGCAGTTTGGCTGGAGCCTAGCATATAGCCATACATCTATAGCAAGTTTGAAGCTTTAAAAAATAAGCCATTTTTGAGTTAATTACCAAAAAAAAAAATCTGAAAAATGTTTTGATAGAAATCCTCATTCTTAGGTAACTCTCAGAGTTGCCAGGGTCAGACAGAGCTTTCATAAAAATCTATTGTTGCACTAAAGACAAACACAAACAACTTCGATGTACAAGGTATTTTTCTGAAAAATGATTAGCACCTGAGAAGAGGCACTTATTATGGCAGTGTCTTTTCAGGCATAACTAGCATCTAGCACAACACTGTAATATTTATATTATTGGCTAGTTGGAAACTTTGAAATCATGAAAGATTTACATGAATGATGCAGGGCTGAAAATATTTTATGACATCTTCATTCACACTAAATCAGACTTTGCCGCTTTAGTCTTCTTTCTAGACAGTTATGCAAATCCAAAAAGACAGGGAGGGCTTTAAAATGACTTTCATCATCGGAAGATTAGCAGAGAATGACAGACTCCTAAGAAATACGGCGCTGCTTCTGTGACTGAAAACTTCCAGCCCTTGTGGGGAAGTACAGGCAGAAGTGAGACTAGGAAGAAACAGATTAAAGCTCTTCCTTTGATCTTCTTTATTAAAGCCTTTGTATTCTCTGGTATGATCGTGGCTCTTTATTTTATGAGGTGGACGATATGAAATTATACTTAAAACTCATAAGGAATCTATTGTAGTGTTAGTTTGAATCTACTATATGTCCACTTTCCCACCCTTAGTCTTATGAGCAGTCGAACTAAAAATTAACCAGGAAACTCTGCGGATAAGTAATGCCCAGCTGATCCTGCAAAGCCTTGTCGCCATGATTATCCCTGCCCAGGTTAATAGACTCCTTCACTTCAACGGGCCATGTGGATAAGCACAGATTGGGTTAGGCTCAAATGTGTGCCATATAGGCCATCATGCACCTCCAGTGCTGCCTTCTGTAGCCAGTATGTCTCCTTTGAAGTGCTGGCCTTGAATTAGAACACGGCTTGGAGAAGACTGGCTCTGAACATTGATACTCAGGGGCTGCTCTCTCATTGAGTGCTACAGGGATTAATGCTGCCCTTTGTGCCTGTGCTATTTCTGATGGTATTTCCTTTCGCGTTCGGCTCAGCGGTGGCGGCTGCAATTCCTATGGTATGAACAGTCGGATGAATAATCAGATGCTGTACCTTGCATATGTAATGGTAAAGACTGAAATCAGCAGGTGCCAACTCTCCCATCATAGACCTTTGACTCCATGACTCAGGTCACGTACCAAGGGTCGCCTACACCTTTTCTTTGGCATTGCCTAACTTTTGAGTACCTGACTGTGCAAACTTTTTGTCCTCTAAGGGCTGGATCCAAAGCCCACAGCGGTCGCCCCATGGAGGTGTCCTTCAGTCTCAAGCTGTGCAGCGTGCACAGGTCAGATTCACAGAGCTTTGGCTGCACACTTACAACCCTGTCAACCCCCGAGTTCAAAAGTCAGGAGTCAGGCCCCCAACATCACGAGATTTAAAACTAACAATTATGTGTCTATCATTTCCTTTTGGTCTTTGAGCCTTCAGGGTGCACTTAGGTCACATTTCCAAGGGTTTCTCAGCAGCCCTGAGGACTAAGATGGTACTTTTCCAAAAGGAAAGCTGGGATGGTCCCACCATAAAATGATTCCAGGAGCTGGGGCTTCAAGAAAAGCACCAAATGCCATGAGATGCACAATCAAATCATGAGAGTTGGCAACACTGCTTCGACAATGGGGCTGTAAGCATTGGCATGTACCTGGTGCGGTTCATGAACTCTCTTGACACCTGTTCTTTCTGCAGCCAGCGGGAGACCCTGGAGCACGTCTATGTAGGGTGCATCAGGTTGCAGCCTCTATTCAGATTCCTCCAGAGTCTCCTACTGAAGTTCTGGCTTCACTTGTTGCACCTCCAAATTCACGCACACCCCATCCAGGGCACCACAAAGTCACGAGACCCCTTTGTCAACCTCTTCCTGGCACTGGCCAAGGGGGTCATCCATCATACCAGGAGGAGGAAACTGCATGTGGGGATTCTCTGTGACAGTGGGACCTATTTCCAGTACGCGTCCAGACAGTGTTCCTCTGGGCAGTGTCCTCTGACTCCTTAGTGCCCATTGCTCCTCAAAGGTCTCTATCTGGAGTTCCTTGCTCAGTGTTGCCCTCTGGATTCCTAATTGTTAACCATTAAACTTCACTCCCATTCTTGTTTTTTCATCTGTTGTCCCTGGTACTTATGGCCTGGGCCCAGTGACTCCTCCCACTTGGTGGAGTGGGTGGGTCTCTAGATTTGAGTGGGCCTAGACCCACCTGTCCTAGTGCCCACAAATAGTGCTGCATCTATAGTAATGGAAGGGATCCTGCTTGGGGACAATGTTATGAGCACTGCACCTTTGTTGGTGCTCCCGCTTTAGTAGTTTGTGCTTTTCACAGATCGTCAGTCGAGTGCTGACCTGGGTGCAGCTGGTTAGTCAAAATGATCAGGAATGCATTGGGTGGCCATGCATAATGTGAGCAAGCCTATGCGTATTATGCATAGTGCTGCAGTGTCGAGGATCTCCAGTTACGGACTGTTGTGCTAGCTGTTGTACAAACACGGAAGAAAAAACGCAACCCTTGCTCCAAAGAGCTACTGCTGGAGAGGCCGTTTGTGCATCCTCTTCCTTGCCTCCACTCTGCTTTCTCTGTTGAGCCTGCTGCTAGGTGTTTGCTGCCAATAAATGCTAATCCCTGGTTCCTACCCTGCTGCACTAAATCTCTTTGTAGATATATAGCCATTCTAATTTGCTAACTGGAGAGCTGCATGAGTAAAGCAATTCACGTCTGGACGTATGAACGAGCGGTTAGACGGGCTACAGGAAGTATGGGTAGGTTTATGCGTGTGGTGGTGTGTGCCATCCAGACACCATGCACCTGGTTAGCATGGGTACATAGAGCAGTGCAGTCAGTGGGGTGCAGTCAGTGGGGCCCAGCTTAGGCAGGTAGAGTGGAGTGCTTTTGCATACTGGAACCCCCAAGGGACACATTCTACATGGCACTCTGCACACCCAAGCAGTGGCTCCCACGGCTATTTTTAGCAATGTAGTGTCCTGCTGCCAACCCTCTGCTGGATTCTTTTCCCCGCTACCTTCCCCCTGCTGGAGCCTTTCACTGCGATGTGTTGCTGCACGTGTAGCACCTGTAGACTACACACTGCTGTAAGTGTAGCCATCACCTATGGGAATGCCTGTTGCAGCAGCATTAGGGAACAAACAGAGAGGCTGAGGGGGTCATAGCAGCAGCTAGCAGCATGAGGGACTTTCTCCCTCCCTGTCTCCTTGCCTAGAAAGCTGCCACCTTGGATCTTGTTCTTTCTTGCTTCTGCTCAGAGTTCCTTGGGCACAAAACAGTCCTTTTGTCACTGCTCTGATGGCATGTATCCACTGACTTCAGCAGAATGCAGCCAGCAGAGCAATTTGACCCACAATATGTTATTGAATAACATTGCAGCGCTGGCAGATTGTAGTCGAACATACACAGTTGTTTCTCTACTCTGGTGCACTGAACAAAAGCCCAGTACATCTTGCTAATCCATCTTGTCCACTACTGATCAGAACCAGGTGAATCATGGGTTTTTCGGTGGCTGGCAATTCTAAATGTGTGTGTGTGTGTGTGTGTGTGTGTGTGTGTGTTTGTACACTCACACTCAATGTTCATGGACCAGTGATGGTGTGTGAAGCTCATCCAGGTGGAGCTGCTTCTGCAGATGTGCTCAGTCACAACTGTGAGGCATTTCACTCTCAAGAGGTACTGTTCTCTCTTAGCTGTATCCCAGTGCAGGATTCTCTTTGGATTTTCAGGGACTACCTTGACCATCTTACTCAAAACACCAACACATCTCTACCTGGCTGTTTGTTGTCTTTCTATCTGTTACAGCTATTTCTGTGGTGTAAACTCAGCTGTGATGCTCTTTGTATACTGCACCAACTCTGGAGGGATAGTAGTTGCACTGGAGGACAGGACCAAACTTTCAAGTGTCCTGAAGTGGGGCTGAAAGCAAAGAGGAAAGCTTTGGGACTAAAAAAGTATAAAGCCTTATACACCTCTGCCACGATATAACGCTGTCCTCGGGAGCCAAAAAATCTTACCATGTTATAGGTGAAACCGTGTTATATTGAACTTGCTTTGATTTGCGCTCTAATTGGCCACAGCTGTTCTAGTTAATCTAAAGCAAACCTTCCTCCCTTGGCAGGGAATAAGGCCCCCTGCTAACACTCTTATGCTGCCTTCTGGCCATGTTGTATCACAACATATATAGATGTGTGTGTTTCGGGCTGAAGTGAAAATGAATATTTTTATAATTTTCGGAGACTTGAGAAAAAATTGTTTCAGGTTGAATGAAACCCGGTTTTGATTTTGAGCACTTTTAAACATTTTAAAAAAAATTAACAGGAATTTTGAACCAAAAAATATTTCAAATGAAAAATTGAAACAGTTGATTTTAAAACTATCAAAGCAGAACACTTTTTTTTTTTTTGAAAGTTGTGTAGCTTTTCTTTGACTGCACCAATTCAGCAAAGCATGTTTGTGTTGCCGAATTTGCATTTTGAACCACAAAAAGTTTTGTGCAGAAAAAATTCACCGAGCTCTAGTGCCAACTGGTTTCAGGCTTAACTCAGTTCTCTGCACTGCATTCTATAAAGCAGCTGGTAACATTAGCTTCCCTACACATCTACATACCTACCCTCAGAAGTGAACTTGGCGTTCCAGAGCTCATGTAGTTACATCTGAGGTCAGAAAAGCCCCCCCCCAAGAGAACAAGCAATGATTATTTACCCAGTGATCAGAGATGCCATGTATGGAGATCTACAGCTCATTTTCAGCTAGAATTCTCCTTCCCCCTCTCAAACTTTGACTGAAATGTGCATTAACACGCACAAGCACTGAACAAGGAATGGCACAATGTGAATTACATATAATATTCCATGCTTTCCATTGGTGTGCACCTGTGATGGGAGGGGAGTCTTGAGTTTGTACTGAAATCCAGCTTGTACAATTTCCTATGTGCTACTGTCATATATAATTGCCCTTGACTCTTGGGAACTCATCAAAAGTTATTGTTTGAGAATAATCTCTTGGATGATTCCATTATACAATCTGGAGCCTATTCATGGTAAAGAACCAAATCTCGCAGGTGAAGTTTATCAGCAAAGATTATTAAACAAATCTTTATAAACAAAGATTTATTTGTTGCCATTAAAGCCACCTCCGTAGTTTGCACTAAAAATGTATTAAGAGAAGCAAAGCCTCACCTTAGGGTATAGAATACCGATCAGCACATTCTTCAAGCTGTTATTTTGTAAACGGTGACTCCTTCTGTTGTATTGTTGGGTTCCTAGGTTGGTGTATAAAAATGTGCTTTCAGCAGATGTTACCTGAAATGGGTCATAGTATAAACATGTCTTATCCTGCTCTACTTGGGAATTTTAACTTCTACTATGTCCTTTGAACTTGCTTATTATTTTAACAATTATTTGCATTTCTGGTAACACAAATGAACTCTAAAAGTTTAAGGAAGTTGTTATGGGGAAAACCTGGGTGAATTCGGGGTATGTGGGTGAAGTTTAATAAGAATATAAGAACGGCCATACTGAGTCAGACCAAAGGTCCATCTAGCCCAGTATCCTGTCTCCTGACGGTAGCTAATGCCAGGTGCCACAGAGGGAATGAACAGAACAGGTTATCATCAAGTGATCCATTCCTTGTCGCCCATTCCCAGCTTCTGGCAAACAGAAGCTAGGGACACCATCCCTGCCTAATAGCCATTGATGGACCTATCCTCCATTAACTTATCTAGTTCTTTTTGGAACCCTGTTGTAGTCTTGGCCTTCACAACATCCTCTGGCAAGGAGTTGACCATGTGTTGTGTGAAAAAATACTTCCTTTTGTTCATTTTAAACCTGCTGCCTATTAATTTCATTTGGTGACCCCTAGTTCTTGTATTATGAGAGAGTAAATAACACTTTCTTATTTACTTTCTCCACACCAGTCATGTTTTTATAGACCTCAATCATATCCCCCCTTTCTCGTCTCTTTTGCAAACTGAAAAGTCCCAGTCTTAGTATTCCCTCCTCATACGACAGCTATTCCATACCTCTAGTCATTTTTGTTCCCCTTTTCTGTACCTTTTCCAATTCCAATAGATCTTTTTTTGAGATGGGGCAACCACGTCTGCCCACAATATTCAAGAGGTATACAGCGACAATATATTTTCTGTGTTATTAGTGGGCTTTCTCCCCACCCTGCCCCCCTCTCTCAGTTCTTGTCTGTCCTCAGTTTGTGTTCTCTCACACCCAGCCCACCTACCCAAGGAAGCTCCTGGGTGGGTTCACACACACCTTTTATCTTAGTTGGAGGTGTTTACAGTTATGTTAAACTGAAAGGGTGAGTTCTCACCTACCAACCTCAATGGGGTTTTAACCCAACCCATTACAAGGTTTCACCCAACTCACAACGGATCCTAGAGGTAGACTATTAAGCAATAAGGAGAGAGTTAAATGAGTGAACTGCTCATGTACTTAGCTGGAGGGGATAGAATATTGGAAAGGGAAGATGTGCAGAGAGGGAAATTGAAGCTGGGATAATTCTGGTGGAAGAATGACGGGGTGTATCAGGGGAAGGGAATTCAGGTTGTGCAGACAGTAAACCCTGTGTAATTAAGAAGCTGTGTTTCTGTCATCACTGATCACAAGCTGGGCACTACTGCGATATAAATAATACATCATAAATCATGGAATTTATCTTAAAGACCAGGATAAATGGCATTCTAGTGACAATCAAATAGGAATCAGTTCTGTGGCCCTGATTCAGGGAGGCCCTTAATTTCGCTCTCTCTCTTTCTCCCTGCCCCCAGGTTTGTTCCAAGAGCTTTCTTCCTATATTGACTTAAGACGCTTCCAATTGTTAAAGAAGTGTATGCAAATACAACATCAGAGAGGGGAACGGATGAGGTCAGAATAGGGCATAGAATCATAGAATATCAGGGTTGGAAGGGACCTCAGGAGGTCATCTAGTCCAACCCCCTGCTCAAAGCAGGACCAATCCCCAACTAAATCATCCCAGCCAGGGCTTTGTCAAGCCTGACCTTAAAAACGTCTAAGGAAGGAGATTCCATCATCTCCCTAGGTAATCCATTCCAGTGCTTCACGACCCTCCTGTGAAAAAGTTTTTCCTAATATCCAACCTAGACCTCCCCTACTGCAACCTGAGACCGTTGCTCCTTTTTCTCTCATCTGGTGCCACTGAGAACAGTCTAGATCCATCCTCTTTGGAATCCCCTTTCAGGTAGTTGAAAGCAGCTATCAAATCTGCCCTCATTCTTCTCTTCTGCAGACTAAACAATCCCAGGGCACCCAGAATAGGGCTGAGAATCAGAAATTCCCCTAAATAATCTATAGGGGAGCTTTCCCAGGGGGGCTGGTGGAGGGCTCAAGAACCCGGCTGGACTCACAACTGGCCATTTACCCCCAAGAGTGCTATGCCAAATAATATCTCCACCCCACAGCTGGTTACTGGGACGAAGGTATGCTCCCTTCAGGATCATGCTGCTGCTGTTGTCCTAAGAGCAATGGATCACTCTAGCAGAACAGACATGGGTTTCCTAGCGCAACACATCGGACTAGTAAGTGTTGCCAGAGGGGTGTTATCAGAAGCTCTTCTTTTGGCTTAAGGAAGCAAGTCAACCCATCTGGAGGGGTCTGATTACAATGTACCCTAATATAGACCAGAATGCTCTTTGCCACACGATGCTGTGCATAACCCCCTCTCCCCGCAAAGTCAAGCTCTGTGATCACAGAGACTCTGTACATTGGGGCCCCTTTGCCCTTAATTCCTTGCAGAACAGGTGTAATTTCATATGACTTCAAATGGGACCATTCATAGGCTTAAAGTCACACCCATGAGTGCCTTCCAGATCAGAGCTTGTTGGTAGCTGTAGTTGCCAAGCTACTTGGTGCTATCAAGATTTATAGCTTTCCCTTTTTGGTCTTCAAACACAAGTGTTGCCCCAATTTGTACTTCTGTGTGTTTGTATTATCTACTCATTGTTAGATATGCAAATAAGCCCTGATCTAAAACCAATTAACTCCACGGCAAGACTCTCATGCATTTCCCTGGGCTTTGCATCAGCTCTATTGCGGATCGATGTATTGCGTCTAGATGTGTATATCGATCCCCGAACGCGCTCCCCGTCGACTCCAGAACTCCACCAGGGCAAGAGGCAGGAGCAGCGGCCGTCGGTCCTGTGCCGCAGGGACACGAAGTAAGTCAATCTAAGATACATCGACTTCAGCTACGCTATTCACATAGCTGAAGTTGAGTATCTTAGTTCGGTTCCCCCAGCCCCCCAGCGTAGACCAGTCCTTAGAACGCAGAGCTGGTGCCGCTGCGCAATTATCAAAGAAGTTCCTACGCCGATGGGGGAGAGGTCTCCCCTTGGTGCAGTTAATCCACCTCCCTGTGAGGCAGCAGCTGTGTCGGTAGGAGACGCTCTCCCATCTGCCCAGTGCTATCTACGTGGGGGGTTATGTCAGTACAATTGTGTCGCTAGGGGTGTAGATTTTTCACATCCCTGAGTGACTCCACTATAGGTCTGTAACGTAGACATGGCCTGAGCAAATTCTCTTGCATTGTCCAAACTGGTTTCTTTACATTCATACATTGTTGCAACGTGTGTTTGATTTCTTTTTAAAGCAATAGCTGTGCAGCGGCAGCCTTCTAATAAATGCTGACACGATGTCAAGTGTCAGACTGTCCAAATCAGCAGGATCAGGAAAACGCATTAAAGAAATTAAATCTGATGAAAGTTCATTACAAGGGACAATTAGGAGGAGAAACAGCATCATCCTTATCAGATGATAACTACATCTTCAAAATACAGGGGAGCGCTGCCCTTGGGGTGGTCAGAGCACAGACTGTAGGTCAGGGAGTATGCAATTAATTTATTTTGGAGCTTGCATCAGTATGTTAGGTGACAGTGCATTAGAATCCCTGTAATTACAAGAGTATCGTTTACAGCTCATTGACACAAGGAAAAAAGTCTATTTTTATGGAGCTATCAACCTTTAGCTGTGCTAAGATTATACAATGCAACTATGGCAGAGAGGAACTGAATCAAGAAATGTCCTTACGTACCTTCACTCCAGGGAGAACATTCCCCTTCCACTGGGCTCTCCTCTAACCTCCTTAGGAACCTGGGACTAGCATGTCATCATGCAGGCCAGCTACAGGTACAGAATCAGATTTTTGATGGACTTGAATGGAGCTACACTGGTTTGCAATAGTTGATGATTTGGCACACACTATCACAAAAGGCCTGGAGAGGCAGCACGAATGCCACCATCAGATTCAAGCAATCCATTATTAACTAGACACAAGTAATTAATTCCATGCCCATGCCTGAGCAAAAGATAAAGAGTAGATTATTGGTTTTACCTTGATGTTCTACTTCCAACCTGTATCCTTGTTATGCAAGGTTATCCAAGACTGACAAATTGCTGCTCATGCAGGAATAACTAGAGAGGGTTCAAGACATAACCTGAGCCAAAGTACATGTGTTTGCAAAACAAGCACAGCAGGAGCCACTTGGTTATTTTGTTGAGAAAACGAACATTTTTGTTGGGCTGTTGGCTGGACTTATTAAACAACACTTGCAACCTTAGCTCTTCAAGAAAGATTTTTGTTGGTGATTAAACTTAGATGTAACAGTTGGATCATTCCCAGCTGTCCAAGGAGGGCACAGCAGCACCTCTGTTAGAGCTGCACGGCTAACGTATTTTTCTGGTTTGCAGGCAATTCCTTTTTTTTTTATATATAAAAAGCAGTTTGGGTCAACCTGAAAAATAGTTTGTTTTTTTTTTAAATAGTGCAAGAGGTTAAAAAAATCTCTCTGTAGGTCAAACAGGACATTTTTGTTTTATTTTCAGCCACTTTTAAATGTTTAGGGATTTTCTTTATATAATTTTTTTTTAAAAAAGTAAGTCCTTTAGAACCAAATAACAGAAACACTTTTTATTTAGAAAATGTCAAAACATTCCATCGTGATCATTTTCAGAATTTATTCCCACTACTGAAACAGTTCAGCAAAATGGACGAAAAGTTTTGGTGTCTGCATTTCCCCTGAACCCCCAATTTTTTTTTGCCTAGCTCTATCCACTCTATCCAGATGAGTTCTTTTTCTAGCTCAATCCTGAGATTTTAATACATCTTTTTGAGGAACCTCAAATCCCTCATAGTTTTTTAATTTCTCATATTTCCTCCACCTTCATATTGATTGATTTTTTTTTTCACCCTTGTGTTGTTTCTGGGTGACGGCTAGCTGTCACCGTGCAGCATATGGGACAATCAGATTTCACTGTATTCCAGCCAGAGATTGGCTTCTCAGTGTTTCAGTGCCTTCTAAGGGAGAGATCTTGGCCATTTCTATGCACTGGTGCAAGGGGAGGTAAGGTTTTCCTTCACTCCCTTGCGCTGGTGAGCCATACCACTCGTTGCAGAGTTTGGGGTGTAGATGGCACTGTAGAGCCTCTGTTATGTCATAGTGCATCAGGGCTGCCCAGAGGGGGGGCAAGTGGGGCAATTTGCCCCGGGCCCCACAGGGGACCCTGTGAGAATGCTCCAGCCCTGGCCCCGCCTTCCCCCAGCGCCTCAGTGCGCCGCGTCCAGGATCAGCCCTGGACAGAGCTAAAGTGGCCTGGCTCGGGCGGGGCCTGAGCTCCTCCCCACTCAAAGCTGCGTGGTAAGGGGGCAGGCTGTGAGCTGCGGTCCCGCCGGAGCCACTCTGCTGCGGCACTGTCCAGGGGCCAGGACAGCTCCTGGACACGGCGTGCTGAGGTTCCGAGAGAGGGGCGAGGCGGCTGTAACCCAGGAGCAGCCCTGGCCACAGTTTAAGTGGCTCGTGCGGGGCCTGAGGGGGTCAGAGCACCACACCAAGCAGGGTTACCCATACGCATGCTACATTATAAAGAAAATCTTTATTTTGCCACAACGAGGTTCATGCAGTGAACAATACACCTCAAAAAGGGGCTTGTAACATGGGCAGCCACCTCCGGAGTGCCCCTAGGGGCTGAGGTCACACTACAGCTTCTGTTCCTCCTCCTCAGGGCCCCTTAAGAGCACTAACTACACTGACATAAGCCCTGTGCCTCTCGAGGTGGTTTTATGATGTCGGCATAGCAGGGGAGTTACATCGGCGGGAGTGTAGACAAGGTCTAAGAGACCCCCAGCATTACAAAGGGATGCTGCAGGGCAGCCAGAACATGAATCCAGATCTCCTGGGCCATAGGCCAGTGCCTTAACTGCAAGCCAAGCCTTCCTCTAAGGTTTATTGACATGAGATTGTGAGGTGATTTAGCTTAAGAAAGAGACGTTGGAGGGTTGACTTGATCACAGTCTCCAAGTACCTCCGTGGGGAACAAACATTTAATAATGGGTAAGGCTGCGTGTCTCTCGCGGAAGTCACAGATTCTGTGACTTTCCGTGACCTCTGTCACTTCTGCAGTGGCCAGTGTGGCTGACCCTAGGACTGCCCAAGCAGCTGGCTCTGGGGACAGTCACACAGGCTGCTGCTGGAGCAGCCCCGCAGTCATCCTTTTTGAGTGACTCTACAGTCCACATTCTCTGACTTTCTACTCAGGCCCGAACTGATGCTGCCCTACTGCTGTATTTAATGAGCTGGCTGCTGGAGCGGCCCCACAGCCAGCCCCTCGGGTGGTTCCTGGTGCAGCTGGCTATGCGGTCACTCAGCCAGCCTCTGGTCTCCAGCTCTGAAGGCAGCACCATCAGGAGCAGCAGCAGCACAGAAGTAAGCATGGCACTATTGCAAGCCCTGCCCCCCCCATAACCTTGCGGCGCCCCACAACTCCTTTTTGGGTCAGGACCCCTACAATTATGACACTGTGAAATTTCAGATTTAAATACCTGAAATAATGAAAATTACAATTTTTAAAATCCTATGACCATGAAATTGACCCAAATGGACTGTGAATTTGGTAGGACCCCAGCTATACAGGAGGTCAGAGTAGATGATAGCAGTGGCTCCTTCCTGGCCTTGGAATCTCTGGGTCCGTTCCTTGTGAGCGGCAAAGCCACAGGTGTACTGTGCAGGTGCTTCCCAATGAACACGGATAGATTATTGTTTGTTTATTTTTTGTCTTCCCATACTACCTAGGAGTCCTACGCATGGAGCAGGACCCCGCTGTGCTAGGTGCAGTACAGACACACACAAAAATACCATTCAGGCAGGAGTCACAAAAGGACTTGGCACCATCAGCCACTGTAGGCACCTAACTCCCAGAATCAGGCCCCATGGGGATTCACAAAATCCCCCGTTCAACTGCCACCAAACCCTGTAGGTGCCTAAACTCACTTGATGACTAACATTTTGCAGTAAGCGTTCCCTAGGGCCCATGTTTCTACCTCTCTACATGCACCCTGCAGCCCCAAGGCGGGCATCCGGACACCTTTGGCCCCGAGTGGTACACAAACCTGGTGAAGATAAGTGTTCCTCTGCCCACTCACCTGCACGGCCCCAATCCAGGAAGTGAGCTTGGAATCAACTCCATGCATCAGGCCCCTATAGGCAGGCTTACACAAAATGGCGGAGGCTGGGGAAAGGACTTCCCTCATACCTCTTAGCCCAGTTGTTAGGGTACTCACCTGGGAGGTGCCAGATCCCTGTTTCCGGTCTCTTCTCCCCTCAGTCAGAGGGAGGGCTTACTCATAGACTCATAGGTCAGAAGGGACCAATATGATCATCTAGTCTGACCTCCTGCACAAAGCAGGCCACAGAACCCTACCCATCCACTTCTATAACAAACCCCCAACCTATGTTTGAGTTATTGAAGTCTTCAAATTGTGGTTTGAAGACCTCAAGCAGAGAATCCACCAGCAAGTGACCCATGCCCCATGCTGCAGGGGAAGGCGAAAAACCTCCAGAGCCTCTGCCAATCTGCCCTGGAGGAAAATTCCTTCCCGACCCCAATATGGCGATCAGCTAAACCCTGAGCATGTGGCAAGGCTCCCCAGCCAGCAGTCAGGAAAGAATTCTCTGCAGTAACTCAGATCCCATCCCATCCAACATCCCATCGCAGACCATTGAGCAGACCTATCTGCTGATAATCCAAGAACAATTGCCAAAATTAAACTATCCTATCATACCATCCCTTCCATAAACTTATCAAGCTTAGTCTTAAAGCCAGATATGTCTTTTGCCCCACTACTCCCCTTGGAAGGCTGTTCCAGAACTTCACTCCTCTAATGGTTAGAAACCTTCGTTCTAATTTCAAGTCTGAACTTCCTAGTGTCCAGTTTGTACCCATTTGTCGACCTTGTGTCTACATTAGTACTAAGCTTAAATAATTCCTCTCCCTCCCTAATGTTAATCCCCCTGATATATTTATATAGCAGCAAGCATATCCCCCCGGAGTGCTTCTTTTGGCTAGGCTAAACAAGCCAAGCTCTTGAGTCTCCTTTCATAATAGTAATTGGAAAGATGGGGATCAATAATGAATACTTGAAAGAGTGAATAAGGAAACTGTGTTACAAGGGGGATCACAATAGGTATACGCTGAGGGTGAAACTGTAACGCTGGAAGGAGGTTACTAGTGGAGTTCCTCAAGGATCGGTTTGGGACCCAATCTTATGTAACCTTTTGTTACTTGACCTTGGTACAAAGAGCGGGAATGTGCTAAATTAACGTTGCGGGATGATCAAAGCTGGGGGTATTTGCTAACACGAGAAGGCGGGCTATCACAGGAGATCTGAATGACTTGTAATGGTATAGTAATAGTAATAGGATGAATTTAAAGTGAAACGTTGCAGGTCATGCACTTAGGATTATTATAAGAAATTTTATGATATACATTTGGGGCATTGACATTTCGGGAACACGAGGGAGGAGAGTGGACCTTGGGGTCAATTGGTTGATCGCAAGGATGGACCTATGAGCCGCCATGTGATATGGGCATTAAAAAGCTAATGTCCAGTTAATTAGATGCATATCAGGCGATGGTATTTCCAGCAATAGATAAAAGGAGGTCGTTAGTAACAAATTTGTATCAGAGGTGCTGCGGACGACTCATGAATGACTGTGTGCAGTTTGTCTTCGCATGTTTAGCAGGTATGAATTTTAACCTGGAAGTTCGGACGGGCTAAATCTCTCTTTTTAATTTAACTAACAATTCCCCATGTGGAACCGTGTCAAATGCCTTACTGAAATCGAGGTAAATTAGATCTACCGCATTTCCTTTGTCTAAATAATCTGTCACCTTCTCGAACTGGGGTTTCCTGTCTCCAAGGTGAGTTCCCTAGCCACTGGGCTAAAAGTTAGAAGGGAGGTCAACTGCCTCCTCCACCGGCCCTTGCTAAAATGCATAGGCACCTAATCTCAAGAGATGGTTTTGCAGGCAAGAATACCAAGCGGAGGGAGGTGCCTCCCTGTAGCCCGGACTTAGGTGCCAAACCTCCTGAGAGGGGCAGGGCTTAGCATGCACCTCTCTCCCATTGGTTACTGTCCATTGTTCCCCAGGTAGCAAGCTAGCTTTCGTGAATCCCATTCTAAGGCATCTCTCGTTGTACAGGGAACCTAGGCCTCCAGCCCAGGCTTTGTGAACCCTAGGTGCCTGAAAGCTAGCTGCGGTGACCCTCAGACTCATCAGTTTCTTTGGGAATTGAGCCCTTCCTGTCTCAAACAGCTTACAATCAAACTGTCAGACAAGAGATGACAGGCAGAGACAGAGGGCTGGAGCATGGGGGAGTAGAAGGAGACAATGAGAGAATGTTGTCTACATGGATAGAACAGGCACAGGCTGATGGAAGGGGTAGAACGCACATGCACAGTGAACATGTGATGGCAGCAATTGTCATGTTAGTTTCACAAGTTTTCTGTGGGTTTGGTCTGGAGGGGATCAGTGAAGTGGAAAGGAAAGGAGGGTAGGAAGGAGAGGGAAAGGGTAGGAGGGCCATTGTGAGGTGAAGGAACTGTAGGGGGTGGATTTTATCTTAATGCCCCCAGATTAGCATGCAGGACTCTACCCTGTCCAGTGCTGGATCCAGGAGGTTCTGGGGGAGATGGATGGTCCTGATGGGACCCCATCTTGTATTCTGTGCACAGCACAAATGTCAGAGGAAAACTATTTTAGGAGTGTTTTACAGCAGGGTGTGACTAGTGTTAGTATTATACAAAAAGCTGACTAACGGGCTTGGCTTGAGTATCGAAAAGAAAACTTCATCAAAGAGAAATTTGTTTACGATACTGTTGTTAATGGAAGTGCTGGCACAGGTTATATTATCTGGGATCATGGACACTTTAGATCTTGAGAAAATGTTTTATTTTTAAAGAGATCATTGGGCTAGTTTTGAATTTTTCAAATTAAAAAGAGCGTTCTTTATTTCAGACTTTTTGTGCCTCAAACAGTCAGATCAACTTTGCAAGTGGTTAGTTCCTATTAATGAATACTTTTGGAATTAGAAATAATAATGGCCTAGTTAGGTTTAAATAGCCACAGCGAGATGGTGTATATATACATAAGAATATTTCCCCTGGGCCCAATCAGATGTCCATTGGAATGAATGGGCATCCTTCCATTGACTTCAGTGGGCATTGAGTCAACTGTGCAATGTGCAGATACATTAGGTAACTGTAAAATGGAGCAGGGTAGCTCCAAGGATCTCTCATGCACTTAATATTTCTTATCATTCTGCTCCTTGAGATGCATTTTAGCTTTTCACATAAATAACTTTGGGTCGCGCTCTGGGGACTTTCTTGAGACCCCATGCTTCAACAATGGCCTGGAGTTACAAAGAAACCTCTTCTATGCCCAGATTACTCTATAATTGTCCATTATGGTCTTTCCTTCGCCGTCCTCTGGAAGCATCTGGAATTGGCCACTGCTGGAAACAAGATACTGAACTAGACAACTAGGTAGTATCTGGTATGGAAATCCCTGTGACATTCTGATTCTTAAACAATTTCAGAAGAGCTTTGCCCACCACCCTAGAAAAATAATGCTTATTCTGTGAAACTGTTTAAAAGTATCACTGAGATTCTGACTACAATAGTGAACAGTAGTCAGACACACAGGAACCTGACAAATATCTAATATTTAAGTCTCACTCTTGTGCCATTTTCAGTTCACAACAGGATGAGTCACAGGCAGAGTTGTAAGGCTTGAGAGAATACAACTCTTCCAACGTGATTCTGAATCCTCCATGTAGAAATACAAGTACAATTAGGTTAAAAGCATGGAACAAATGTCTCTAAAAGAAAAGATGACTTGTGCTGTTTGTTCTCATACAGCACATGTTTATTTTCCCCTATCTGATAGAAATGTCAAAAATATGAATCATTTTTGTGTTAGGATAAAAGCCAGGCTTGAGAGAGACCTGTAGAATACTTACAGTCATGTCAAAATGAATCATCATCTTTGCATTGTCTTTGCCATCTCATAGGCGTTATACTCCTAAGTTTGATGTATTCACCCATGATCAACATGAATATTCAATCAAGATTAGAAAACACTTACCAACCTTTGTGAGGAAGAAGTTCAGCTGTGGTACTTCCTCTTGTGCAGAAGAAGATATTTCCATTTTGTGTACATGGCTATAATAGGATATGCTAGTTGTATTCATGTAAATGAAGAACCCGTAACAGGGTTGTATAACAAAGCTTATATAACACATAAGAATAGAATTCTGAACAAAGCTTTGTACTTTTATGCCACCTTTTTGCAAGGAGTTCTCAATTTTACAAAGCATAAAAAAGCCAGGATTCTTGTTGGAGTAGCACAACCACCTTTTTCAGATGGATTAATTGAGTCACAGGGCAAGGTTATGTTTATCAGAAGTGTTGAACACCTGCTACTCCCTTGGAGATCAATGGGAGATGTGGGTTTTCAGAAAATCAGGTCTAAATGACTTGTTCAGGACAAGTCACGGCACGTTTTCGGCCAGAGCTGGAAATAGAACCCAGGAGTCCTGACCTCCAGTTCTTGATGTGAACAAATAGGCCATTTTTCTCTCACTGTCAGCAGTAGAATGACCTTCTGCCAAAGAAAGGCAAACTTAATCTAGTTCTTAGAAAAATTGTAAAAATTATGAATTCTGTTAATAACTGGGACAATTTGCTGACAAAGGCTACTGAAGTATCATCAATAGAATGGACTAGATACAGCACTTCAGGTCTGGCCCATAGAGGTTTAGGAGAGGAGAGTCCCTCACATGAGATAAACAGGGCAGCCCTTCCAAGCCCTGTTGAGAATGTGTTTTGCTCAGCTGAATTACCACAAAGGGCTTTTCTCCTTCAGCATGACTGGCGCACAGTACATATGTTCTCATCCTGTGGGTAGCACAGCCATTGTCCGTCCTCTTGTGCTGAAGACGGGTCACTGCGGGTACAACTGGAAAAGAAACTAGTCTCTTGGAAGAGAGTCAGCGCAAGAATTGCATAACTGTGTGTGTGTCAGAAATCACTGCACCGCTCGTTATGAAGATATCAACACACTTACATTGTAAATTGGCACATTATATGCTTCATTAGGATACAATATCAGAATGGCAAACTGAACCAGCAGCAATACGGTCTGAGCATCTGTGCAGCAGCTAGAAAATGGCTGATGACGGGCATATGCAGTTTGTGTCAGCAGCTCCTTCTGGTCCATGGCTGGAAATTTTATAAACCACTCTGGCAGCTTTACCTTTGGAAAGGGATCACGGGTAATAGCAACTCTCAGACCCTTCCCTAGGTGTGTGTCATAATCCCAGGTCTTCTACAATCCAGTCTTGGCTACTTGCTGTTGCCAGCAAGTTTCTCCCTCTGCTCCCTTGTTACAATGACCCTGCCCACATGCCCAATGACCCACAGGATTGGAGGTGCCCTGAGAGGTAGGGGAGGTGTTCTTTGAGGTCTGTTGCAGAAATCCCCATTCACCACAACTCTACTCCAGACTGGCATCATCTGGCAGTGCCTCCCCTGCCTCTACAAGGCCTGGAAAGTCTTATTTCATATCCCAATTCAGGCTTCCTTTTCATAAGCCATGGAGACTGATGTTCTCCCAGTCTAGTCTTACCCCCACCCTGGCAGCAGCCTGGCCCGCTGCTATCCCTGATGGACCAGTCTCTGGGGGCTGAAGAGATCTTTTTTAGCAATTTCTGCAATCCCAGACCAAACCACCTCCAGCTAGCTGCTCTCCACACTCTACCCCCTAATGGTGCACGCTAACTTTCCAACACACATTCTGGAGGGGGTGCGGGTGGGGTTCATACCAATCCCAAGGACCCTCCGAGAGTCCCTAGGTTTAACAACACTATTTCAGGTCCACATATCTTACCTCTGACATACATCATGTTTAAAAGAATATTAATGCAACACCCAGCCTACTGTTCTTCAGTGTGTGACACCTGTGGATGTTTGTCTAATAGAATTTCCAATACTGTACTGAGATATCAGCCAGCATCAGGCCTAGGCAAATTCCCACCTGAATGGATAGGAGTGTAGGTGGGGACATCTGGGAGGGGGATAGAGACAAAGCTGTCTTAATTCTGAGGCAGAGATCCCTTCATTTCCACAGTGGGATTCCCTTCACAGCAGGTGCATTTTAAACCAGAGTATGAGCTGTGAGTTGGATTGTATGAACTAAGATTATCCCAAACTGACACACATTAGAACCTGAATCAGAAGGGCCCGAAGTTCTGCAGGGTCACCACAGTTCTGATTCCTCACCCTTAGTCACAATGAATAATGCCTACTCACACGAGCGATCCCATTGCATCCTGGGGGATCATTTGTATAGATGCAAGTCGAATGATTGTTGCAGCAGCAGACCGAAGCCTTAGGAGACAGTCTCCTTTTCTTTTCAAAATGAACGTCCAATCCTGTAGCTTTATCTGAGTCTTATTCACCAGGAACAAATAGTGCAAATGCCATCAGCTGGCACAAACCTACAATAATTCATTCATTGGCTCCGGGGCGTGGGGGCTGACTACTGTGATGGTTTTCAGAATTGTGGGCTCAGATAGTAAATGAAGCAGAGACATTAAGTTATAATGTAGTTACCCACACTGGAATTTGCTTAGGATATTGAGTCTAACAGGCCTACTGTTGGGAAAACTTAGGATCTTTAATACCACCAGTGAGAGGGACCCTTCATTGGACAACTTCTCCACAGGATAGGAGGTTAGCAATCCACTGGAAAAAACAATCTTCAGGCTCTTAGAATGGGGTGTCGGAACTTGTGCTCATTTATCCCTGTTCCTGGCTTTCACACTGAGGATCAAGCTAAAGTGTTTGCACATTATTATGACTGCTATTGAAACTCAATAACTTTATATTGCTTTTGAATGGCAGGAAGACTTTGCACTGCGTTAGGTCCTTCATAGCATTAAGTGACAGTTATTTTCAAGGCAATGCTGCATATCCAAAAAGGGATAAATCAAAATTACAATTATTGAGATAAAGGATAACTCTCAGCAACTGCAATAGGTTTGAGGAAAGCAAAACAGAAATGAAAGGTATAAATTAAATCTCCATAATGATGAGGAATTTGCATGATATCAAACAGTGAGATACCCTATTAGCCAGTAAATAACCCTGTTGCTGGTTACCTTAGGGAGCCATGTTTGCATTTTATGGCAATTATTTCTTGTCTTGGGGCATCTACTGAGAGAGAAAAATAATCACAAATAGAAAGTTAACAATAAATTTTTGTAATTAAATTTCAAGATGAATTGAGACTTTGTAGACATAAACCCTTTGATTTGTGCTAGAGCCATAACATTTTGCTAGCATGATACCACCTAATTTATGGAAATGTTGCTAATTATGAACATTTTTGTACAAATGATACAAACAAAACTGACAAAGTAGCAAGGAGTGTTTTGATACTCTACAGCTGTGGTCATATTGTTCCTGATGACTTCTGAGGTTAGTCTGAAAAATGCCACCATCACTTTCAAGAAGGGAAAAAATACCTGGGAAATAGGAAATAAAAATATGAATGTAATATAAAGTTTTTAAGGTTTTTTATTATTATTGTAGTAGGGCCTACAAGACTCAATCAAGATCAGACCCCATGGTGCTAAATGTACACTTAGTAAGAGACAGCATCTACCCTGAAGAGATTACAATTTCAGGAGACAAGACAAACCAAGCATAGGAGGAAGAAGTCCATTTTAGGGTTGGGAACTCAGGAACATTGACGTTCCATCTCTTGTCCTGTGTAACACAAGAAGTCTGTGGTTGAGCAGTAGATTGAAGCCAGATCACAGTCCAGTGCCTTAACTTGAAAGTGTAGTAAACCACGCCACACTTGGGGACTTTTACTGTGCTCTAGCAGTGTCCAGATGGGATGGTACTGAGCAGCAGGCTGCCACACTGCGGATTCACACTCTGACTTGCAGTGTGGTCATGGTCCATTAGACAGACCGTTACACTATAAACTCCTGGAACAAGGACTGTCTTTCTGTGCTGTGTTTGTACAGTGCCTAGTGCTGGCCCATGACTGGGACTTCTAGGTGCTACGGTAATACAAATAAATAATAATGACTAAGCACAAGGCTGGCATCTTTCTCACTGCTCAGTCTCTATGCACATCAGATTAGAAGAGTAAAGTAAAAGTGTGATATGATCCTGCACATCGGTGAGAAGCCTCAGTTCCCATTAACCTCAGTGAGAGTTGAGAGCACGTCGCACCACTCAGGAGAAAAGGATGTTGCCGCTACGGATAGATGGAACTAATATTCCTGAGCAAAAGAACATCATTATGCCAGAGTTAAGTATGTAACTGACTAAGTAACCAATTGATTTTATTTTTGTAACCTTCATCTGCCCACCTCTTGTTTCACCCACCTGTTGTTCTCACTTCTTGCATTATGTCCACTGTTCCATTGTAAACTCTTTGGGGTGGGGACTGTGACTTTCTGTATATTTAGAAAGCGCCTAGCATATTTTGGGCAAAAGCACGAGACATCTGAGGGCCTCTTTATTCAGCAGTGATCTCACATTCTCTCTAGTATGCTCTAAAACCTTGACATTGGAATGAATTCAACACGATCATGTTTACTCAATACCACCCACCTACTGCCAGTTACACTGGAGATTAACCTTCAAAACACTCTCCTTTGGAGGCAGATCCACCACCAGCTTCTCTCTGAGGATATTCTTTCGGTTAAAGAAATGGACTGGGTTTGGAGACCTGATTTCTATTGTTGGCTGTGTCCACAAATGTCCATTGATGTTGGGCATTCCAGTTTTGGGAAGCCCAGTTTAAGACACTTAGGGCCTGATTTCCTAAATGTAGATGCTCAGAACAACTGCAGCTGACCTCAGAGAAAGATGCAGGGGTCCAGCGCCTCTGGAAATCAGGCCCAGAGTGTCTCCAATTGGAAACCCAAAAACTAATTAATAGGCAGTTCTGAAGATGTTGGCATAGGTAATTTAGAGAGGTGGGCACTGTGGTCTTGCCATAGTGTAGACCTCACCATAACAGAATCATAGAAGATTAGAGTTGGAAGGGACCTAAGGAGGTATCTAGTCCAACCCCCTGCTCAAAGCAGAACCAACCCCAACTAAATCATCCCAGCCAGGGCTTTGCCAAGCCAGGCCTTAAAATCTCTAATGCTGGAGATTCCACCAACCTCCTAGCGGAATAGTGTTTCTTAATATCCAAACTAAACCTCCCCCACTGCAACTTGAGACCATTGCTCCTTGTTCTGTCATCTGCCACCACTTGGAACAGCCAAGCTACATGCTCTTTGGAACCCCCCTTCAGGTAGTTGAAGGCTGCTATCAAACTCCCCCTCACTCTTCTCTTCTGCAGACTAAATTCCCTCAGCCTCTCCCTGTAAGTTATGTGCTCCAGCCCTCTAATCATTTTTGTTGCCCTCCGCTGGACTCTCCAATTTGTCCACATCCCTTCTGTAGTGGGGGGATCAAAACTGGACACAATATTCCAGGTGTGGCCTCACCTGTGCTGAATAGAGGGGAATAATCACTTCCCTGGATCTGCTGGCAACACTCCTACTAATGCAACCCAATATGCCTTTGGCCTTCTTGGCAACAAGGGCACACTGCCGACTCATACTCAGCTTCTCATCCACTGTAATCCCCAGGTCCTTTTCTGCAGAACTGCTGCTTAGCCAGTTGGTCGCCAGCCTGTAGCAGTGCATGGGATTCTTCTTTCCTAAATGCAGGACTCTGCTCTTGACTTTGTTGAACCTCATCAGATTTCTTTTGGCCCAATCCTCGAATTTGTCTAGGTCACTCCAGACCCTATCCCTACCCTCTAGTGTGTTTACCTCTTCCCCCATTTTAGTGTCATCTGCAAACTGGCTGAGGGTGCAATCCATCCAGATCATTAATGAAGATGTTGAACAAAACCGGCACCAGGACAGACCCTTGGGGCACTCCACTTGATACCGGCTGCCAACTAGACATGGAGCCATTGTTCACTACCATTGAGCCCGACAATCTAGCCAGCTTTCTATCTGCCTTATAGTCCATTCATCCAGCCCATACTTCCCTAACTTTGCTGGCGAGAATACTGTGGGAGACCATATCAAAAGCGTTGCTAAAGTTAAGGAATAACACATTCACTGCTTTCCCCTCATCCCTTCAGAGCCAGTTATCCCCTCCTCTTTCCAATCAACGTGTCATACTTCAGTGCCAAGTCCAGTGACTTTTACATGAGAAGCTTTCACTTAAATATGAAGCGTATCTTCACTGGCCTTCAGTGCAAAATAGCATCTGGATCTGAGGGGGAGGGTCAGCACCATGTGTTTATTAGCCAGCCCTTCACTGACCACCAGCATAGCAAGTGTGCTGGGGACCTCAGACAGTTTGAGACCCACTGGTGGATTAGTCTTGGAGTCAAGAGATCTGAGTCCTAATGCCAGTTTTTACACTGATTTTCTAGATGATCTCAGGTGGGTTACTTAACCTCTCTGAAATGTAGTTTCCCCACCTGGAAAATAGGGGACACAGAAAGTGAAGAAGTAACTATTGAGGGATTTTACATTGATCAGAAAAAATCAGAAAGAAGAGGAGGGGTGAGAAGGTGCATTTTTTTCCTTTTAAAAAGAATGCAGCTGGTTATAAACACACTCTCCACAACTGAAAACAAAACAATTAATTTAAGGTCACTGACAAGTACAGGAACACAACCAAAAAACCACAGGCAGAGAAAAGCAAATTGGTCTGTTCCTCAATACGCAGAGATGGCAAGATTAAAGTGAAGACCTGCTGATGATTCTATAATATAGCATGAGCACTGGACATGCTGAGCCAGATTTTCAGCAGGTGTTATCCACATCGCTCCATGGCAAGTTCTTCCTAGTTTAAGACCCTGCAGTATCTTGAAGCCAGTAAAATTTGTATGTGCTTATGTTTCATGGCCTTTTTTGATGCTCCTTGGCTTTTGCCTCTGTTCTTCAGTGTTTCATTTGTGGTCACATCACCTCTACTGTGCTCTGTTTATTAACTAAAGCCAAAAGATCTTAGTTCTCTTGCTATCTACGCTAGCATTTGTAATAGGAAAGTAGCGACTAGAAAGCAGGAGGTAGACCAGTTATTTGCTGTGCTGCATGGACATTGGGCAGGCTTTGTCATGAGCAGGGATGCTTTTTAAACTAATGGTCATTGAAGGCAGGATGGAAGGGTCTGAGAAAGGAAAAGGGGAGTTTTTCCTCTCCTTTGCAGAAATCTACCTTCTGGGCCAAATCTTCAGCTGGTGTAAATCAGTTTCCATTGCCGTCAATGAAGCCACACTGATTTTCACCTTCTGAGGATCTGGCCCTCAGTTCCCATTCTAGTTCCTTGGGCAGAGAGAGCCCTTTCTAGGTATGGTATGAATTCGTCCCACTGTGTCTAAAGGCACCAACCAATGGGCTGTGTTGTGCAATTCATTTTTTAGCATCCCTTCCAATTGATTTCACTGGGGGAGTTCTGCGAAAACATGGATGGGAGAAAATGGTGCAATTGAAATCAAACTGGTTCTATTGTGTTCTAAAGACACCAACCTGCTGGGCTGTCAGATTTACCTTGTGTCAAGACAAATAACACTGAATGTGAGACCATAAATAGCAATACTGTAATTCATCACAATCCTGCATGAGTCAGACTCCAACAGGGAACCAATAATGGCATATGTGGTGTTGGACACTTGTCTGGAGTACAGCCCATTTCTAAATAAGTGAAACCATTTAAAATCTCACGTAGGTAGTGTGACAAAGTTCCTCCTCTACCTTGGTGGGTCCTGCGCTTATTGGCAGATTTGCTCACCTCAGTGATCTTCCCTACAGTCTGGGTCAACTCCTCCTGTGTCTGATCAGGAGTTGGGAGGTTTGGGGGAAACCC
>NC_133772.1:144835870-144849402 GCF_003597395.2 Chelonoidis abingdonii | reverse complement strand
GTCGATTTGCAGCCACACTAACCCTAATCTGACATGGCAATACCGATTTCAGCGCTACTCCTCTCGTCGGGGAGGAGTACAGAATTCGGTTTAAAGAGTCCTTTATATCGATATACAGGCCCTCGTTATGTGGACAGGTGCAGGGTTAAATTGGTTTAACGCTGCTACATTTGGTTTAAATGCATAGTGTAGACCAGGTCGCTGATGGGGTAATCCACAGGATGCGTGAGTTCAAAAGTAAAACCACACCCAAAATAGGAATGAGAAGAAGCACCCAAAGAAAAGAAGCACTTGCTGGCCGTAAAGAGTGAGAGGTGATGAAGCCCTTTCTGATTCAAAGCACTCTTTCCAGCCCGTATGTTGTTTCATTATGTGCTCTCTGCATATATGAAGAATGACCCGCTATTGCTAATGTTAGTCAGTGGTTGTAGCGGTAGGGGCTGATTCTACTGCTATGGAAGTCACAGGCAATCCTCTTCTTTAGGTTCTTTAATGGGACTGGGATCAGGCCCTGAAAAAGAAAGCATGAAATGAGACCCACACTAATTAACACCTAGAAGATGCCTTTAAACCCCTGCTGTGTGTTACCTTAGGGATGGGAGCTACCAGCAGTATTGTAACAAGAGAACTTGCAGACTATCACTGTGGAGTGCGAGAAGGAAAACAACAGGGAAAGAGAGTTGTAGAGATGACCGCTGCTTAGGACTTTGTGACGGAAAGAGCTCTGAAGTTGCTGAGTATCCCTATCAGGAGGCACACAGCCATAGACACACAATTAGCTGCTGGGTAGGTCTCTGTAGTGATGTGGCTCCAAAAAATCATTTGAAAAGGAGGAAACAAGTCCAGAGCAAGCTAGAAATCTGGGACAAGTGGAGCAAACCTTAACATGCAAAGAAGATAAAAATGCACTAACTTCTGCAGCGAAAAAGACAAATGTAGTTTATGGTGACATAAAAATCGTTTTCCATTTAGCAAAGACCAGCTGTAAAATATCCCATAAAACTAAAGGTTGCCCTGATGCTTGAAGTTGCATTCTAATTGTCCTTCCTATTCTTCTCTTAGTGTTTTAATTAACCTTTTGCACCCTGATCCTCCTTTTAATCCTCATTTTTAGCTGCGCTTGTACAGAATTATGATCCTTAGTACATCGCACAACTAAAAAGTAGAGGTTTCAAGTTAGTTTTTATAGCCAGGCAAGAATTGAATCTTTTTGTCACACATCTGTTGCTTTTCTTAAGTCTAACTTTTCTGACATAAAGGAGGAAAATAAAATTTTTTGTGACGATTTTTTAAGGGCAACTCAGTGTTAATGAAAATATTAGTTGATCTGTGAAATAAAAATAGTTGAGTCCAGGTGAAGATAGGGACAAGATTACTGAGTCCAGTACATGTAAATAGTTAAACGATTTGCATTTTATAGGACTTTCTTCAACGCCACTAGCTAAGGAGTGAATTGATTCTGAATTTCAGTTTCAGATGCTAATGGTCAGCAATAACTTCAAGTGCAAATTCTGGCCCATGGTCACAGATCATCGATAAAGATGCATTAAGTTAAAGGATTCAAAGCGTTGTCAATTTGTGCTTATAAATCAGCTGTCAGTCACACAAGTCTATTTTCACAATGTTGTGCAAGGGTTTACACATGGAACAAAATTTCAAAGGGAATGAAAATCTAGACATGCAGCGTGGTGTGATTAGATCTGACACTGTAAACAAGTGGGAAAGTGGGTGGAGCTTCAAATCTAGGCAGGCTTCCTAGTAATAAGAACAATACGAGGATTTTACTCTTATACAGAATCTTCATCCGAGAAGTCCAAGGGGATATTGGTTTGCAGCTAATAGGTGCACAAACTCCCTAATATGAAAGTCTTGAATAGTCTCAGCTGGTTTTGTGGTTTGTGAATTCTTTGATTTGTTCCTTCTTTCTGCTACTAACATTTCCCTGACAGCTTAAAAATCTGTCTTTTTGACACCAACCGACAGACTTAAGGGAGTCTCCTTCCAGGGCCGCCCAGAGGATTCAGGGGCCTAAGGCAAAGTGAGGGAGCTGCGGTGCTTGTACTCACCCGGCAGCGGTCCAGGTCTTCGGCAGCATTTCAGCGGCGGGGGACCCTTCAGTCGCTCCATGTCTTCAGCAGCATTGAAGGGCACCCCGTTGCCAAAATGCCGCTGAAGACCTGGACCGGTGCTGGGCCAGGGCTCTCGGGGCCCATTCGAGGCCTGGGGCAAATTGCCCCATTTGCCCCACCCCCCATCTGGAGAGCCCTGTCTCCTTCTGCTTAATATGTTTCCTGGTCACTGTTACTGAATGGAGCTCATAGACTGTAAGAATTAGCTCTTGCATGTTAATTCATATTAGTCAAGAATGAGCTTGTGGGGTCTGACTACACTGCAGTGGGAAGTGAACCTCTCAGCTTGGCTAGACAGACTTGTTCTGCTGGGGCTTGAGCTAGTGTGTGCAGGGTTCAAACTAGCATGAACCCTTGGGCTCTCTAGCTTACAGGGTCAGGTTCACTTGAGAGTCCTAGTCGCAATGTCCACACCGGTATTTTTAGCATGCTAGCTCAAGCTGCACTAGCGCAAGTCTTTCTATCTGGAGGCTTGCTCCCTGGGGCTGTGTAGACACACCCATAGCTATCTAAACAATCTGTCCTGAAAAACAGGCCAATGTGATTTCAAATTGCTTCAGCCTCAACCATGCCCTGCTATGCCGTGCATTCAGTCAGTTAATGTGATCATCAGTTAAATGCCAAATTAATTATTGTTAGGAATATAATTGTTGTTTATTACAATGAAAAAATGCTACCAAGCTTCCAATTTCAGGTGTGTAACAATGTTAAGATGTATCACTGATGAAAGGTAAATAAGTGTCTGATGACACCAAGATTCTTTGTTAGGCCCATTGTCCATTGGCCTAGTTCTTGGACCAGTTCTATATTGACCTTGGCCCCAGCATGTTGTAGGGAAGCCTTGAGGCTGCTCTAAATTATGTCAGCTGCTAATAGTCTTCAAAGGAGCCTTTGAAGAATAGCAGTTGCAGGAAGGAGTGGGTGCTGAGCAAAGGATGACTGGTCCAGATATAGACAGCAGTGTGGTAGAAGGCACAAAGTTGAGAATGGGGGAAAAAGATACAAAATGAGGATTAAGGTGTCATTATGAAAAAGCAAATACAGAGCCAATGGCAAACATGCCATCCAGAGCATATGGAGAGAGAGAAATGGTGCAGAGGACTTCAGAGGCATCACATAAGTGGTCTAATAAATAGCAACACACGATTCATATGTACTAAATAGAATTTGTTGTTTTACCAACTTGTGCACCAAAAATGTGTAGCTATCAAGGAATGAACTGAAATCAGCTTGTGGATGAAAGATTTTGAGCTGATCCTCCACTCACGTGTACCTTGTGGAGTCAGTGACCTCGGTGCAAAGTGTGTGGAAAGCTGGTAAAACACTGCCAGTCTGAGTCTTAATTATTAAAAGATTAAGATGTTTGCGGCAGAACCCAGGATGTGCTAGGCACTTTCCAGACTTGAAAGAACGGATTGACTTTGCCCTGAGGAGCTACAAAGGACGGACAGACAGGTAGTGGTTAGGGAAGGGGAAGAACACATCAGCAGGGGTTTTCTGTAGAAATGAATAAGGTTCACTGCAGCATAGGATCTTGTTATGCCTTTGTCTGCTAGATTGAAAAGCCCCGTGCAATCAGAAGTCTTCTCCTCCTGGGACTGTTTATGGTGCATGATCAGGACACCTTGTGACCTTCTTTTGCATACTCAAAGTAGATTGAGTGTGCACTGTCCTCACTTTGCTTGTAGAACACTCAGGTCAGTGAGAACCCCATGGGATGGTCAAGGGCCTCAGGATACAGCTTTGAAACATCTCTGTAACAGTCCAAAAATAATGCAGAAAATGGGCTAAATACTGGCATTAACCATTGGGTTGAGTAGGGGGGTGGCATCCATGAGGATCACAGGGAAGGCTGCAACCTATCTCACATCCACCCATCCTCGGGATGAATGCTGCCATCTCCACCCATGGGAAGGGGTGAGGACATGATAGCTGGCATGCTGTGACCATTGCTTATCATGCTGTTCATCACCATCACTCCATCTATCTGTTGCATCCACCTGTTCTTTCACCTACTTAGCTTGTGAGCTCTGCAGGGAAGGGACTGTGCCATGACAGGTGACCCTGCTCAGTACAAATAATGATATTGGAACAAATTATTAAACAATCCATTTGTAAGTGCCTAGAGGATAATAAGTCTATAAGGAACGAGGAGTCCGGTGGCACCTAAAAGACTAACAGATTTATCTGGGCATAAACTTTCGTGGGTAAAAACCCACTTCTTCAGATGCATCATTACTAAGTAGGCTATAACAAATCATATCAGACCAACTTAATTTCCTTCTTTGACAGGGTTACTGACTTAATGGAGGAGGGGAAACAGTAGACATGATATATCTTGATTTTAGTAAGGCTTTTGACACAGCCCCACATAACATTGTCATAAGCAAACTGGGGATATGTGGTCTAGATGAAATTACTATCATGTGGGTGCCCAACTGGTTGGAAGACTGTACTCAAAGAGTAGTTATGGTTTGCTGTCAGAATGGGAGGACTTATCTAGTGGGGTCCCGTAGGGGTCTGTCCAGGGTCCTGTATTATTCAACATGTTCATTAGTGACTTGGATGATGGAGTGGAGAACATGCTTATAAAATTTTCAGATGAAATCAAGCTGGGAGGTGTTGCATGCACTTTGGAGCAGGGGTTTACAATTCAAATTGACCTTGACAATTTGGAGAATTGGTCTGAATTCAACAAGATGAAATTCAATAAAGACAATTAAAAATACTTCCCTTAGGAATTAAAAACTCAAATGGACAACTACAAAATAAGGAGTAAGTGTCTAGGCGGTTATACGGCTGAAAAGGAGCTAGGGGTTATAGTGAATCACAAATGGAATATGAGTTAACAATGTGATGCAGCTTCAAAAGGGGCTAATATCATTCTGGGGTGTGTGAACAGGAGCGTTGCATGTAAGACATGGAAGGAGACTGTCCTGCTCTCCTTGGCACTGGTGACGCCTCAGCTGGAGCACCGTGTCCAATTCTGGGTTTAGAATTCTGGGTGCCACACTTGAGGAAAGATGTGGACAAATTGGAGACAGTCTAGAGGAGAACAACAAAAATGATCAAAGATTTAGAAAACCTGACCTACAAGGAAAGGTTAAAAAACCTGGCATGTTTGGTCCTGAGAAAAGAAGACTGAGGGACCTGATAACAGTCTTCAAATATGTTAAGGGTTGTTATAAAGTGGACAGTGATCAGTTGTTCTCCTTGTCCACTGAAGGCAGGAGAAGTAGTAATGGGCTCAATCTGCAGCAAGGGAGATTTAGATTAGATACTAGGAAAAACTTTCTAACTAGAAGGATGGTTAAGTGCTGGAACAGGCTTTCCAGGGAGGCTGTAGAATCCCCATCATTGGTTATTAAGAACAGATTGGACAAACCTCTGTTTGGGTGGTCTAGATATACTTGATCCTGTCTCAGAGGGACTGGACTTGATGACATATCGAGGTCCCCTCCAACCCTAATTTCTGTGATAATTTCCTGCTCTTACCAATTTTCCCTTCCTGCTTTGGGACATTGTGTGGTCCTGGATGCAATTTCCTTGAGTGCAGGTGGGCTAACGGGGGGCGGGCTCTTTTGAATATCTCCTCTCCCCCCACTGTCCACATACGTCCCAGGCATGGGGACTGTCATAATGTGGACCTGAAAGATTAGGCCACATCACAAAGATTTTCCTTCCCCAAAACTGTTTGTTTCTGTGTCTTTCCCCATTTATGGAAGGTATGTTTGCATGTATCCCTCAGCTTATTCCTGTTCTCACAGTGTGAAGCCTGGGGTGTCACTGATAACTTTTCTATTCTGTTTAAATGTATTTATTCTGTTGGGAAATATCGCCATTTTTCTTCATTTGCCCTGACATTTCATTCGTTGTCTCTGGAGTTTGCCCAGAGGACAGAAATAAATAGCTTGGTCTCCTTAAAAAACAAAGTCTGAGGGTAATAAATGGGCTGTGCTTTTTGCTGTTTCTTCCATAATGAAATGCCTCAACGTATGCAGTCCCAACTTCATTCCAAAAGGAGACTGGCTACTTAATTTTGCTCCACTGAGGAAACTCTTGGCATTATGAGCCCCAAATCAAGGGTAATGAAGACTAATGACTGCACATGGCACAGCAAAAGAAAGAGCTGCTGGAAATTAGACTCCCAATTATGTATTTTTTAAACATTCCTTCTGTGGCACTCAGGGCCATCTCCAGGCACTCACAAAGGAAGCGAGTACCTGGGGCTGCCAAAAGAAAGGGGTGGAACTCCATCTGGTATTGGGGTGGCACGTCCAGAGCGCTCCACGTTAGTCTTCAGCGGCAATTTGGTGACGGGTCCTTCACTCCGCCTCTTCTTCTTTGGCGGCACTTAGGCAGGAGCTCAACCATTATTTCCCCCTCCCCCCACCGGTTGGGCTGGCAAAAAAGCTGGAGCCAGCCCTGGTGGCACTATAGCGTTTCAGATGTTCATGCTGTTTACCAAAAAGGAGAGACAAAGGAAGCAGAGATATTTAGTGGAAATTGAAAGGCATCTAAAATGTGTCTTGTAGGAAGTAAAGGCCAGATTCCCAAGGACTCAACGTCAGCAGCCGGGGCCAGACATACTAAGGTCTTCTGCAAATTTGGCCCTTACTTGGGTGCCTAAATAGGAACTGAACTCTGGTCCGTGTTGTGGGCACTGGACTCTTTGAAAGTCTGTCTGTAAAGTCTTTGGGTCAGAGACTGGGCCAAATTCTCTAATGACAAAACTAGGTGCAACTCCATTGGTTTCCATAGAGTTCTGCCATTGACACCAACGAGAATTTGGTCCACTGTCTTTATTTGAGTGTTTTGGACAGGATCAGTCACATTGTTAGGGCTAAACGAGTAATACGGAAATAATTAGATAATGTGTAAGCAGGCATGCCTCAGACTCTTTGCACCCCCTTGTGGAGACCGTCAGGCAGTTGGATGATCTTTAGTGCATCCCATTATCATCCTGGCTCTCGTGTAAGGAAGAACTTGCCATCTTTCATTGGCTTTTATACTGGAGAAGATGATAAACTCTGATAGGATTTGCCAAAATCTGCAATTTGCTGCCTCATGGGAGTGGATGCCTGGTCAGAAGGGTTGAGCCCCTCACAGGTTAAGTCCCAGTTCTCTACACTTTAACATAAGATTGGCCATACTGGGTCAGATCAGTGGTCCATCTAGCCCAGTATCCTGTCTTCTGACAGTGGCCAATGCCAGGTGCTTCAGAGGGAATGCACAGATCAGAGCAATTATTGAGTGATCCATTCCCTGTTGCCCAGTCTCAGCTTCTGGCAGTTGGAGGTTTAGGGACACCCAGAACATGTGGTTGCTTCCCTGACCATTTTGGCTAATGGCCACTGATGGATCTGTCCTCCATGAATTCGTTTAATTTTTTTTTGAACCCAGTTATAGTTTTGGCCTTCAAAACATCCCCTCAGAACAGGTTCCACGGGTTGACTGCATTGTGTGAAGTACTTCCTTATGTTCGTTTTAAATATACTGCTTATTAATTTCATTGGGTGATGCCTGGTTCTTGTGTTACGTGAAGGGGTAAATAACACGTCCTTATGCATTTTCTCCACACCATTCATGATTTTGTAGACCTCTGTCATATCCCCTTAGTTGTCTATTTGCTATGCTGAACTGTCCCGGTATTTTTAATTTCTCCTCGTATGGAATCTGTTCCATGCCCCTAAATATTTCATTGCCCTTCACTGTACTTTTTCTAATATCTCTTTTTTGAGATGGGACAACCAGAACTGCATGCACTGTTCGAGGTGTGGGCTTACTATGGGTGTATAGAGTGGCATTATCATATTTTCTGTCTTGCTATCTAATTTCATAATTGTTTCTAACATTCTGTTCACTTTTGTGACTATCGATGCACATTGAGCAGATGTTTTCAGAGAACTGTGCATGATGACTCCAAGATCTCTTTCTTGAGTGGTAACAGCTAATCTTGCTTGGTAACAGCTAGCATCCTCGTAGGGGGGGAAATACCAAAGAAATCCACCGCAGTAGCATTTCACTTCAAAAATAAGGAAGCTAGTTGCATGGAAATTAAAAGGAGCAGTCAGAAGAGTGAAATGCCTGCAAACTTCATTGAAACTTTTAAAGCACTACATAATAGAAGCTCAAATTTTATAATATAATTATAATTATATAATCCATTTAAAAAAAAAAAAACCAGTAAGAGGACCCCCCACCCAAAAAAAACCCACCATGGCTAAACAAGAGGCTAAAGGAGGCTGTTAGGGACAAAAATGACATCTTTTAATAATTGAAAGTCACATCTCACTGAGGAGAATATAAAGGATCATAAACTCTGGGAAGTCACGTGTAAAAGTATAATGATGCAGGCCAAAAAGAATTTGAAAAGTAACTAGCAAAAGCCACAAAAACTAACAGCAAAAAAAAAAAAAAAAAAAAAATTCCAAGTACAGCAGAAGCCGGAAGCCTGCCAAACAATCAGTGGGGCCACTGGACAGTCGAGGAGCTAAAGGAACACTCAGTGAAGGCTAGGCCATTGCGGAGAAACTAAATGAATTCTTTGCATTGGGTTTCATTGCAGAAGACATGAGAGAGATTGCCACACCTCACATTCTTTTTAGGTGACAAATCTGAGCAACTGTCCCAGAGTGAGGTGTCAGTAGAGGAGATTTTGGAACAAATTGATACATTTAAAAAGTAATAAGTCACCAGGACCAGATGGTATCACCCAAGAGTTCTGAAGGATTCAAATATGAAACTGCAGCGCTACTAACTGTGGTAGTTAACCTAGTGCTTAAATCAGCCTCTGAACCAAATGATTGGAGGATAGCTAATGTGACACTGAATTTTTCAAAGGGATCCAGAGGCAACTGCAGGCTGATAAGGCCAACTTCAGTACCAAGCAAATTGGCTGAAACTATAGAGGACAGATTTAGCAGATACAGAGATGAACACAGTATGTTGGGAAGGACTCAGGAGGGCTTTGGTAAAGGGAAATCATGCCTCACCGATTCCGTAGAATTTGCTGAGGGTCTCAAGCATGTGACTAGGGTGATGCAGTTGATATAGAGTACTTGGACTTTCAGAAAGCCTTTGACAAGGTACCAAGATCCTCTCATAAATCAGTAACTGATTAAAAGACAGGAAATGAAGGTAAGAATAAATGGTCAGTTTTCACAATGGCGAGAGGTAAATAGTGGGTTCCTCCAAGGATCTGTACTGGGGCCAGTGATATTTCACATATTCATATCTGGTCTGGAGAAGGGGGTAAACAGTGAGGTGGCAAAACTTGCCGACAACACTGAATCCAAAGCTGGATGCAAAGAGTTACAAAGGGATCTTGCAAATGGGCAACATGACAGATGAAATTCAATATTGGTAAGTGCGCAGTAATGCACATTGGAAAACATAATCCCAGCTATACATAATCCCAAGTGCCCATTACCTATCTTGTTTCAACTATTTTTTGATTCCTTGCATTAGGAATTTAATCTTGTTTGCACGCCAGGCCATTATCAATTTGCAAATGCCTCTCAGTCTTGCAGGCAGTTTCTATCAGCGCCTTGTTTTTACTTATCTCCTTCCCCTTGATTTTACTGGTGCCCATTAGCACAGAACCTAAAGGGTTGGAGAAGTGACAGCCAGTGGAATGGCTGTTAATGGCACTGTATCCATCCAAAAGGCTGCAGCCCCTTCTCATTATACCAGACCTAACCTGCCCTGTGGCTTTAATTTCAATCATGGTTCTAAACCAAAGTCTCACACTTGTCACCATTGTCCTAGGTCACTCCCAAATAGGTGTTATGTTCTGCTTAATTCTGTGGGAGGAGCTCACTTTTACACCACTAGAGCTCGCTGAATAATGATAAAATGCATTAAAAATGCCCAGCTTTTCAGGATGCATTCTGTAAAATACACCTTGTCACCGTGCCTTTGTGGGTCACAACTGAGAATACCAAATTCAGGACAAACTATTGAGAAATAAGGCAGATACACCCCAAAACTGGAGGTTATTCTCCCATGAGATATACCAAACCAGCAACAAAAGTACACTTCTGTTTCACCACACAAGAAGTCAGATCAGCTGCTTCCTTAGGCATTCCAGTCCTTGTAGTGTCACCAGCAAAAACATTAGACTTAGAGATGAGTGGTTATTTAAAACCAATTTAATCAAATAAAAGGTTCTTCTGATCCCAAAGGACCAGCCACACACCCAGATCAATGTACAATTGCCATGTTTAAATCTGTTATTGAGTGACCAGGGAGATTGAAGCAGCAAAGAATCCTGTGGCACCTTATAGACTAACAGACGTTTTGGAGCATGAGCTTTCGTGGGTGAATACCCACTTCGTCAAATGCATGTCAGGGAGGTTGAAGTGTTTTCCAACTGGTTTTTGAATGTTATAATTCCTGATGTCAGATTTGTGTCCATTTATTCTTTTGTGTAGAGACTGTCCATTTTGGCCAATGTACATGGCAGAGGGGCACTGCTGGCACATGATGGCGTATATCAATTGGTAGATGTGCAGGTGAACGAGTCCCTGATAGTGTGGCTGATGTGATTAGGTCCTATGATGGTGTCCCTTGAATAGATATGCGGACAGAGTTGGCACCAGGGTTTGTTGCAGGGTTTGGTTCCTGGGTTACTGTTTTTGTTGTGTGATGTGTAATTGCTGGTGAGTATTTGCTTCAGGCTGGCAATTCTTCAACCAAAACAAATTCAAAAACAGACTCCAATGTGAAACTGCAGAACTGGAGTTAATTTGCACACTGGACACCCTCGGATTAGGCCTGAATAAAGACTAGGAGTGTATGCTTCATTACAAAAACTAATTTCCCCATACTAATTTTTCCCCTACTGTTACTCACTCCTTCTGGTCAACTGTTTGAAATGGGCCACCCTCATTATCACTACAAAACTGATTTTTCTCCCTTGGTATTCTACTGTTAATTAAATTGTCTCGTTAGACTGACCCCGCACTTGGTAAGGCAACTCCCATCTACTCATGGACTATGTATATATGCCAGCTACTGTATTTTCCACTCCATGCATCTGATGAAGTGGGTTCTAGCCCACAAAAGCTTATGCCCAAATAAATTTGTTAGTTTCTAAGGTGCCACAAGGAATCCTTGTTATTTTTGCTAAAATGTAAAGATTTATTTATAGAAAGAAAGAAAGAAAGATGAGAGTTAAAACTGGTAAAAGGAATCAACTACATACAATAATTACAAGGTTCTTGGATCAGGCTTGTAGCAGTGACAGAATAAACTGCTGGCTTGTTAAATATCCGGTTGCATCCAAATAACTGGAATGACCTCAGTCCCTTGGTTAGAATGCTCCCATTAGTATAAATCCACAGTCCAGAGGTTTGAGCAGGGCAGAGGCCAAACAGCAATGGGGGGAGGGATAGCTCAGTGGTTTGAGCATTGGCCTGCTAAACCCAGGGTTGTGAACTCAGTCTTAAGGACTGGGGCAAAACATTGGTCCTGCTAGCAAAGGCAGGGGACTGGACTCAATGACCCTTCAAGGTCCGTTCCAGTTCTAGGAGATTGGTATATCTCCAATTATTTTTTTTTCCAGGGCCTTTTATAGCTTCTGCCATGTGGAGGGAAATCCATTGCTTTAAACAAAGCCCTCAGCACAGCTAGTGGAAAATTACAAGTAAAAGATGGAGTTTGGAGTCACATTGGCAAGTCACATGTCCATGCCTGATTCTGCTTAGTCATAGCAGGAAAGCATTACCTATTCCCCAGACAGAACATTCACGAGACTGTCCATGCAGCATAGATGGGCATCTTCCATTGTGTGCTTAGTCTTCTTTTGATGGACCATTTAACTTTAATAGTCCCTTCAAGGTGTGCAGGCTAAATACCTTATGGGTGTTGCCACAGGAGCAAACATTTGAAATCCAGGTGTAGAGCGAATACTTATAACTTTAATTACAAAAATGATACCTGACTACAAATAGCACACTCATATTTGGCAAATCATAACCTTTCTGTAGCCACCTTAAGCAATGAGACTAAGATCTGCCACATGTGGATTGTTCCTTCTCTCATACGCTCCCCAGGGGAGAGCTGTGTGTGCAGCGTAGGGTTTTTTTAACTGTCTGTGCTGCTCTGTGTTTATGTCAGAGAAGGCAGAGAAGATGGTGAGGTTTGTGATGATTCTTAGTTCCTATGCGAGTTTGCTTCGTATTCTGGGACCTGGCCCCGCAAAAAGCTGTGTCCTGCACAAATGAACTTTACCCTGATTGTAAAGAGTTCCCTTGTGGCGGAGCAGTGGAGTTATTGATCACTGTCTTCATCCAGAGTGTTTTGTGATCTTTGATAGGATGTTATAGGAATACGCAAGCTGAATATTGTGCAGACCCTGTAGTTCTTGTGCCAATGGCTAAAATTGGCTCTCCAGTTTCATTGTTTGTTTATTTTTGTTAAGATATCTACTTACATTGTTAATAAATTCTTTGATATTCGTTTATAGGCATCTCCAGTTTTAGCCAAAGAGGCAATGGGGCTTAGCGGATAGAGTGCTTATCCAACACTCAGGAGACCTGGCTTCAGCTCCTGGCTTTGGGAATTACTTTGTGCAAGACACTTCACCTCCCTGTGCCTTGGTTTACCCGTCTGTAAAATGGGGATAATGGTACTGATCTGCTTAGTAAAGTGCCTTGAGGCCTACTGATAAAAAGTGCAAGGTATTATTATTAATCGGGTTGTGGCTGTATTTTGAATGGCTGAAGTAAAATTGTGTGGTTTTTTTGTTTTTTTTTTATGTTCCAAGAGGTTGTTAGTACTTCTGTGACATCTCAGCCGTTAAGTACTGGAGGAGGTAATTGATTGCTTTTGTTTAGACATGCCTGACAGTCAAATAATTTGTACTTGTTATGTTGTGGCTCAGTGCTGTACTTTTAAGGCTAGTTTTTCAAAAGAGCTCAGCATTCATTCAGGAACCTCAGTGAAATGGCCAGGGATTCAAAAGGGCTCAGCTCACAGCAGTTTCCATTGGCTCAGTGAGGAGTGCTGGTCGCAAGCTGTCTGATGGATGGGTTTCAAATTAAAACTCTGTGTGGGAGCACTGGTAGATTAGCCACCGGGCCTACGAGGCCTGTGCTCAAGGACCCTGGCCAATTGGGGGCCCCCTGAAATTGGGTGCCCCCATGCCCTGACCTGCTCTGCCTGCCCCCGTGCTCTGCCCCATTTCCTCAGCAGGAGCACCGGAGGAGGGACTGCAGGCAGAAGCGGTAGGGAGGGACCCCCAGTTTAACCAGAGTCTCCTTTCCATGGGTCCAGATGATGAAGATGTCATCAATGTAGGTGGAGAAGGGGCTTGAGTGGACGAGAGCTGAGGAAGCGTTGTTCCAGGTCAGCCACAAAAATATTGGCATATTGTGGGGCCATGCGGGTGCCCATAGC
>NC_133772.1:144830322-144834201 GCF_003597395.2 Chelonoidis abingdonii | reverse complement strand
TACTAACACGGCTACCCCTCTGATACTTGATAGCAGAGATGGTATGTTTTGAAGTTTCAAAGACTTCTTAGAATTAGTCCATAGATTCAATCCAATGTCTATGCCCGAGTGAGCCAGATAAATTTGGAGACCTCAATCTTGCAGCTTTATGCTTTCCAGATAAAGCACAAGCACATCTGAGATAAAAAGGATCAGGACCCAAGAATCTTTTAGAGAGTTCCAGGCCTTTTCTTGCCAGCACCAGAGTCCTCGGCTGAACAATAGGCAATCATCCCAGTAGATCTATTTCCTAAGCATCACTGGTAATTAGCTAAGGCAATTGCCTATCTTCCACCATTTGCAGGTGATCTGCTATATACTGCAAAGAGAAATCAGTACAGTGATACCGCTATATTTACAGTTCATTTAAACTTTAAGATCTCCTTTTGATCTCTGAATTAACAGAATACAGCATAGACAGGAACCATTCAGTTACATGGTTAACCTCTTACAAGATATTGGTAAACATAGATTAATACAAACACTATCTTCTTCCAATTCTTTAACAATACCAGTTTACATTTCAAAGATCTAGCCTATTTAACATAGCTGTGTTAACTATTCCTAAGTTGCCATTTACTATTCGCGTAGCTGAGGTCGAAGTATCTTAGTTCAACTTACGTGGCTGTTCTCACAGTGGTGAGTCAGCTGCTGCGGCTCCCCCGTTGACTCCGCTTACTCCTCCTGCCAAGGTGGAGTATGGGCGTCAATTAGCGGATTGATTTATCACGTCCAGACGAGACACGATAAATCGATCCCCCATACATCAAACACTACCTGCCGATTTGGCGGGTAGTATAGATGTACCTATAGCCTCTGATAATCAATGTTTGATTGTTTTCACTATAAGGATATCTGTGTTGTGATGTTATATTGGAGGCGAACCTGGGTTGAATCAAACAAGCTGGTGTATGCACTGTTCCTTTGGGGACAACGTACCTGGCAATTTCTGTGACTGCCCCGTAATTAAGGGCTGGACACTGCATGGGGATGCTTCCAGGGGGCTAGGGGATTGGAGTGCACCTGTTGTTAAGCTGCCAGACAAAGTGAGGGGTGGCAGAGCCCTGAGGAGACTGTTTGGGTGGCTAAAGCACAAGCAAATCTTCCTCTTTCTGGAGGTGGTGGTGGGGAATAAGGTGACTCACAATCCTGGGCACCCCGAGAAAGTGTCATAGAGGGCGACAGTTTGGTTGGCTGGGAGCCAGAGAGTGAAGGGTTTCCACTCTCAGCCGTTCCCAGCCTTTTGTCTTTCATCTCTGCCATTCCCCTTCTATTTTTTCTTTCTAATTCTCAGCACTGGTGCACAATGATCCAAGTTGTCCTGGGCTTTGATGTGGATGAGTGTAGGGGAGAAGTCCCCCCATGTGACAATGCCCCCCCACCCCGGGACAGGAGAATGGAAATGCACTGGATGCTGTCGGAGAAGCTCAGGGACTATCCTTCCCATGTACAACCCTCTGCAAAGGGTTTGATGAGCAGGGAAGAGATGGAGCTATTGCTTCACCCTCCCTCCATCCCAGTCTCCAGAGCCGGCTGGAAGGATGGTGCAGCCTGCACGCTGGGGAGCTCCGGGAAGGATCACGTGCCTCTTTCAGGGCCATGAGTGCTTTGCCCAGTGAGCCCCAGGATGGGCTGTATGTGCTCTGTGCTCAGTTACTGCAGCAGTGGACACCAATCTCAGACCACTAGTTACTGTCGGTTAACTCTAGAACTTAGCGTGTAGGCATCATTTTCAACATCGATGAAGTCCATTAATTTAATAACATAGCACTCCCCCATGAGAACATGTATAGATTGTCTTACTACTCTTCTCTAACAAATAAAGAAAAACAATGTTCTCTCCCATTCACATATTTCAGATACACAAAGGAATGGCTCAGTCACAAACTGGTAAGATGGATCCAGCTCTATTGTCATTTTCACTAGTGTAAAACCCAAGTAATTCCATTGGCCCAGTTTCTTTTCTTTACTAAGATCCACTTCCTGATTCTCATGGTGCATTTGACCAGCCCTGGCTCATTGCCATTGTCATAAACAGATGGTTAAGGGTTAATGCCTCTTTTACCTGTAAAGGGTTAAAAAGTTCACCTAGCTTAGCTAACACCTGACCAGAGGAACCAATGGGGGAACAAGATGTTTCAAAAGGAAGGAGGGAAGTTTTCCTTTGAGAGTTTCAGTTTCGGCCAGAGTGAAAAAGATTAAGGAACCAGCCTCTTATCAGAGTAATAAGTTTTAGAAAGGGATAAATATGTTTATGTTCATTTCTTTGTAACCTGTCTTATGCAAATTGAGGTAGAATCAAATTGGGTATTTTTTTGTGTAACTAAATTTGTGCCCAGGGGAACATCCTCTGAGTTTTGAATCTGTTGTCTGTGAGAGTAGCTGGTATGCTAATCTCTCCCAGAGGGTTTCTTTTACCTTTCTTTTCTTTAATTAAAAGCCTTTTTTCTTAATACCTGATTGATTTTTTCCTTGTTTTTAGATCCAAGGGATTGGATCTGGACTCCCCCAGGGATTCGTGGGGGAAAAGGAGGGGGATGGTTAATTTCTCCTTGTTTTAAGATCCAAGGGGTTTGGATCTGTGTTCACCAGGGAATTGGTGAAGTCCCTCAAAACTACCCAGGGAAAACAGTAGTGCTTGGGGGATGGTGGCAGCAATACCAGATCTAAACTGGTAATTAAGCTTAAAAGTGTCCATGCAGGTCCCCACATCAGTACCGTAAAGTTCAGAGTGAGGAAGGAACCTTGACATAATGAGCAGCGGTGAGGGATTTTTTAGGAACCAAAAACCAGATTTTTTTCCCTCCTTTGAGATGCTGGGGAAGCAGTGAAGGAGAGATACCCTGAAGGCAAACAGATAAAGGTTTTTCTAACAAGGCTTTGTTAGAAAGGATTTCCAGCTGGGCTTAGCTGGAGGGTAATTAACAGTTTGCAAGAGACAAATTACAAACCAGTTTTTCTGGTTTCTTCTCATTCTGAGAAGTCCAGTTAAAAGCTGTGGGTGTTTTTTTTAACCTTGCAAACCAAGATAGCTCAGGCAGAGCAGGGAAACATGTCAAGGAAAGGAAAACAACAACAAACTACAGGAGCTGGAATTAGTCAAACTCCAGGAGAGCCAAAAGGAACATGACAGACAGATGGCCAAAGAAGAGGCTACCCACAAAAGAGCAATGGAGGCAAGAGACAAAGAGGTGGAGGAGAGGGAAAGAGAAAGAAAACATGAACTGGAATTAGAAAGGGCTAAGCACGATGTACCAGCCAACCCTAACAACCCTTCTCCAGGTACAGACAGATGACCAGAGATGAGGCTGCCCACAAAAGAGCTATGGAAGAGAAAGAAAAAGAAGAGAAAACCAAAGAGGCTGACCACCGGAGGGCTATGGAGATCCAGAGGGAGGTCCACAAGCAGGTCCTGGAATTAGCAAACGCTAAGCAGGATGTGCCAGCCAACCCTAACAACCCTTCTCCAGGTACTGTTTCCCATCCCAGAAAATTCCCCACCTGCAAGGCAGGTGATGATACTGAGGCTTTCTTAGAAAATTTCAAAAGGGTCTGCCATGGGTACAGCATCCCTACAGACCAGTACATGATAGAGCTGAGGCCACAGCTCAGTGGACCCTTAGCAGAGGTGGCAGCTGAAATGCCTAGGGAAAACACGAACGATTATAAACTTTTTCAAACTAAGGCCAGAATCAGATTGGGGCTAATACCTGAGCATGCCCATTGGCGGTTCTGAGCCCTAAGGTGGAAACCAGATGTGTCATTTACCCGACACGCCTACCACATTGGAAAGAATTGGGATGCCTGGATATCAGAAGCAAGTGCTAACTCTCTGGAAGA
>NC_133772.1:144811715-144830222 GCF_003597395.2 Chelonoidis abingdonii | reverse complement strand
TAATTAAGCTTAAAAGTGTCCATGCAGGTCCCCACATCTGTACCCTAAAGTTCAGAGTGGGGAAGGAACCTTGACAGCCATAAAGTAGAAAAACTCTGGGGCTGCTCTTACTTATGCCCACTGGCTAACATCCCTAAGGGATCTTATGCTAGCTGTGAATTAGAGTAGCACAGACTCATTATCTCATACGCTGTCCTGCCTCTTGTGGTGGGGTGTGGGGAGGCACAGGAGACAACTATGCCAGCTGAGAGCCCCACCCTGTGCTGGATGAATTTTCATCTGGCTATTTAGGACCAGATTCCACCACTTTTTGCTGCTTGAGTGGTGCAAAGCAACTGGAACAGAAGGAGAGAAGCAGAGCCGTTGCGTTCAGTGACTTAACTACAGTGTACATCAGCGTAACTACATGCTGTGTTGGGAAGGATTTGTTTTCTTTATCATGGCTATTGCCATAGAGTGCATCAGAGCATGCAGGTATCAAGGTCCCTTGTATATCACCTGTCAAAACACAAATATTTCTATTATAGGCAAGCACCGGTTCTATCCTCATAAATTACAGGCATTTGCAGCCTTGTAGTTTATAGTGTGACTTATTGTAATGATACAAAACATTAATCGTTATAGAGAATGATGGTGACATGTTCTATTTCAACAATATTGTAGACAGTTTTAAGGCATAGAAAGGTTTTGCAGAGAACTTCAGGGCTTTGCAACTAATATCTAGCAAATATTTTTGCAAAATACCCAGAAAATAGGATCTATTAGATGATTTAAGAAACAACAGGGAGGTAGGAAAATATCAGGAACGGGAATGATTGAATACCTTGTCAAAGTTTATAGTAACTTTTTTTTGCTTCCTAAGAATTATTTAAAACCCAAACACATGCAGCCTATAATTTAATGCTGTTTCCAGGTTAGTGTATCATGTACGTGCTTTAAATTTCATCCTTGCTATGCACATTTATTTCAAGGAGTCCTCAGTGAAAATTTAAAGCACAGAACAAATCTATTTTTACCTAGTTTATCGTATCTCTTATAGGCAGGCTCCTTCATTTAAGAGACCAGGATGATACCTATGCAGGGGGAAGATTAGCCCACATCTGCTTATACCTTCCTTTGAAGCATCCAGCGCCAGCCACTGTCACAGACAGGATACAGGAGTAGACAGACCTGGGGTCTGATGAAGTCTGCCAATTCCTATGCTCAATGATAAAATTCCAGTTGATATCAGAGGGTCCAGGTGTGGCTCTTTCTTTAGTCTGATGCTATATTTTCATGCCTTTAGGCTGCTTGCATCCTCTTTTGGAACGTCTTCCTGCTTTTAACCATTTGGTGGCTGAAGTCGAGAATCAACTTTGTGTTAACACCTGCAGAAGAAATATCAATCAAAGTACCTTTGCAGTTCTTTTCTTCGCAAATAAACCCTGGCACAAATGATATTTAGTGCCAGAAAACACACAGCTCCTGCTCTCTTAAAACCTTGACACTAAGTAAAGGTGAAGGAAAAAACAAGTCAGCACTTTGAAGCTGAAATAATCCTATTTCAGAAGAATCCTTTTGTTTAAGTGCTTGCATGTTTTCATTTTGCATAATGCCTATTCCATTAATCAGTTTCCCACGTCAATGAGATCATCTTGTCTTGATGCAGGAGTTAACTTACTCTAAAGTACGTAGCAAAACACACATTTGTTTGGCTTTTGCATTCTTATTACAGTAAAGCAGTGAACACATCAGATCTCCCATTGTTCTCTGTGGGACATATTAATCTAAGTAAAAATCTATTTCCAAAATAAAGACAGCAGTCACCTAAACATGTAACCGAAGGGCTGAGGGTCATTATAACATGCCCTTCCTCTGTTCTAGGATCAGTTTTCCTAATTGCCCTGTGAATCGGAAGTGGAAAAAAGAGAAACAGAAACAAAAGAACAAAGAATTGTATTAGACATTTCGGTTGAATTTGCACATGTAATTCTCTGCGTCGCATCGCTTAGGGCCTAACTCAGTCATAAACAGAGATGAAATAGTCAATTGATTATCCTCACTGGAAAACAAAAATGCTCAGCCCTTGATCTTGTAACTACATATGCAAGTGCACAAGTTACTCACATGTGTATGCGTCCGCAGGATTGGGGCCTTCATCCACAGGGTAACACAGTGCATAGGGCAGCACAGAATGTGCCTCTCATATATTGCAGTGGCACCGACAAAGCCCCACACCCTAACATTGTTAGCTACACACTACTTTTCGCATACTTCTTACTGGAGGTAGAGAGCACAGCTTCGTCACTGAGAGAAGACCAGCTTCTAGCTGGTGTGAAGTGTAGGTAGGGTTGCCAAGTTTCTGGTTTTTGACTGGAATGCCCAGTCGAAAAGGGATCCTGGTGGCTCTGGTCAGCACTGCTGACTGGGCCTGTAAAAGTCCGGTCAGTGGCACAGCGGGCTCCCTGTGGCTCCTGGAAGCAGCGACATGTTCCCCTTCTGGCTCCTACGCAGAGGGGCAGCCAGGGGGATACACATGCTGCCTCTGTCCCAAGCTCTCTAGCTCTCATTGGCTGGGAACCATAGCCAATGGGAGTTGTGGGGGTAGCACGCAGAGTCACCTGATCTCTCTGCCTACGAGCCGAAGGGGGGACATGCTGCTGCTTCGGGGAGCTGCTTGAGGTAAGCGCTACCCAGAGCCTGCACCCCTGACCCCCTCCTGCACCCCAATGTCTGTGACACGTAAGGTTCGAGTAGTGTTTTACTGGGGGAGGACCAACAAGACACAACAGAGTTGGTTTAAAGCCAAATGGCTGTGTTTATTTTAACAACGGGAATAGATTACACTTTGGCTAGGAAGAGCAACATGTTAACTTTTATCTACACTGCTTCACATAAAAGGAAGAAGCAAGGCCAAAAAATAAGCTATAAAAGAGAAAAAGGAAAAAAAAAATCAACTGCTTTTCTTATATACAGAATGAAGTAAACGCAAGAAACAAAAAAAGGTGGTAGAGACGGGGGGAGGAGTTAGGCAAGAGCAGAAATATTTGCAGAAATTACAAAATATATACCACACTCCAAAAACAGCTGACCAGCAGCATAAACATCGATTGCATAGCGAATTAGGGGAGGTGGTCTTGTTTAATACGACACTACCCAAGCTGGCAAAATCTGGAGGAGATTCCCTGGCTGGAAAGATGATCAGACCTTTCAGCTGACATGCGGGAGCTCCTTCCGATTCTGGCATGAGACATAGTTTTGTCTGGGGGCTTTTACTCATGTCAGTCTCAGATTGGTTCCGTTTTACGTATGTTGATAGCGGACTGGCCCCCTAGCTCCTTTGCCTTCCAGGTTCCGGGCAGGAGCCTTCTACGTCAGCAGAAGCTGTACTTGGCAAACATGCTACTTCTTTGTTTGAGACATGCTTACATGTCTGTATATGGCTCACAGGGTGCACTTAGCACACTAGGGTTATGCACACAACACCTTGGGGCTTTCCTTTAAGGAACAAGAATCTGACCCAAAATGGAGACCGCCTTGTCCTTTTACCAAAACAAAATGGCATGGACCGACAATTGGCCATAAAGAAGCTGTGTTTAAGCGTGCACTTTAGAGTTGCGACACCCAACACCCTACCCCAGCCCTGACCACCCACTCACCCTCTGAACCCCTCGGTCCCAGCCTGGAGCACCCTCCTGCACCCCAAACTCCTTAACCCCAGCCCCACTCCAGAGCCCGCACCCCCAGTTGAAGCTCTTTCCTCCTCCTCCCAGTGCCCATACCCCCTGCCTCAGCCCTGTGAAAATGAGCGAGTGAGTGAAGATGTGGAGTGAGCATGGGGTGGGGGTCTGGGAGAAGGGGCATAGCAGGGGGTGGGTAAGAGTGTTTGGATTTGTGTGAGTAGAAAGTTGGCAACCCTACATGTAGGCTAGAAAACCCATAGTAAACAACAGGGGGGCAGCGCCTAGCCAAGACACCACAGAGAGCTTGTTCCGCAGGGGGATCATGGCAGAGGTCCAAGGGGGAGCAGGGAGCAGGACGGGCGGCTGCTGTGAGTGCCCAGCACAGGGGAGCACACGGACACTGCAGCTCCCCCAACTGCACTGCTCCTTCTGCCTGCAGCATGTCTCCAAGGTCAAGGCAAGTGTCCGCCCCATGACTCTGTACAGGGAGATTTTGGCAAACCAGTAAAGTGCCTAAAACCACTATGGCTTGTTGCTAAAAAGCAACCTAGTCAGCAGGCTGTAAAGTGGCCATGCAGCTTGATGAAGGCAGGAGGGGAGGGGGTTTGGGAATGCCACAGAAAGGGCAGCTTGATCCCATATCCTTCTTGATGAGAATTCTGTTGAAGTTGCTGATACATGCATTTTAAAAGAGCAGGAATGTCTATTGGGGTCTCAAGGTTGCAGACTCTGGAAAAACCCACACCCGGTTAATCAATAATCAGAAGGAACCTCTTGTTTGATCATTGGAACTGCTTACTTAACAAGTTTTCTTTAAGGGACGTGTCATTCTATTACTAATGTATAAATAAAGGGAAAAAGCTTGAGACAGTTGGACTCGTTTAAGGACTCTTTTGGACGCTCCCTCTGGATACATCTTGTAGTCCCCATCGGCAGATGGAAGATTTGGCCACCAGAAGCCTGCCGCTATGTCACTCGAAAGCCACACTTAGCTCTGGTAATTATCAAGGGTTGGGGGTGTGTTACTAATCTTGTTGCGGACGTGTGCAAGTGCTTGAGACTAAGTAAAGTTTAGCTTTAAGTGAAAGCACTCTTGTGTTGTCCTGTTTGTGCCAGCCATCTATGGGTTGGACGGCCATGTCTCCCCTGATTTATTTCCTGATACCACCTCGCACAGAGTAAAAGTTACCAAAACCTTTGGGTTGAAAGAACCCCGAGTAACAGCCCTCCCTCACCTCCATTGCTGGCTCTGCCTGTCCTCTCCCGTGCCCTGGGCTCCTCAGAGCACCTCCTCTTGCCCCAAACCTTACCCCTACCGCTCCAGGTGAACTCACGCCACCTATGCTCATCAGATTAGCACATGCTCTGTGTTTGGAGAGGGCGCACCTGGATTTTCACCTTGTGTCTCTATTGTTTATGAACTCCACTGCGATCTCACTCTGCCATCAGAGCAGTCTAGTTTCCCCCGTCTTGTTGCTCTTTTCGTCCATCCTACCTGGACTTTCAGACTCTGCTGGACCGTCAAAGCTCCTTTCACAAAGCTCTGTCCTTCAGGCCCCACTGTAGGAGTTTACCTTAAAATATGCCCCAAGAACAGAACTCTTTCCATCAGCTCTAGTGTGATTAAAAAACTTGCTCGATGTTCCCAAACAATTTGTGTAACTCTTGAATGCACTGTGAAGAAGCGTTGTTGAATTTCTGAAGCACCGAAACTACAGTGCTTACTGCTGAAAAATAACATATTTTCAGCTACGGTATAATTTTCTGCTGGCTGAATCTCAGGAAGGAAATCTTTCATGCCAGCAGCTGAAATGAGACGTGTCACAATGACAGAGCTCCACGCTCTTCATGCTGCTTTGCCTGAGAGTATGCGGGATGACAGTGCTTAGTTGCTGCTGGAAGCATGCGGGATAATGCAAGCACTTAAGCATTAACAACAACAGAGAATGTGTTGCTCTTGCTGTCATTCCCTTCAAACAACCTCTCTGTATCTGGCACTGTGGCCCTCAGCAGGGATGTTGAACTCTTACACAGAACAGATCACTACTAGGTTTAAAATGAAGCCTTAGCATTCCCCTGAATTCTGGATTACTTCAGGTGCGCATAGGTGCAAGTGTGATAATCTAAAATTATAGCCTGACAGAATCATAGAATGTAGGGCTGGAAGAGACTTCAAGAAGTCAGCTAGTCTATTCCCCTGCATGGAGGCAGGATTAAATATCCTTAGACCATCCTCGACTGGTTGTCATCTGATCTGTTCTTAAAAACCTCCAATGACGGGGATTACACAACCTCCTTAGGTAACCTGTTCCTGTGCGTAACTGTCCTTATAGTTAGAAAGTTTTTTCCTAATATTTAACCTAAATCTCCCTTGCTGCAGTTTAAGTTGATTACTTCTTGGTCTACACCTGTTGGACATGGAGAACAGTTGATCACCATCCTCTTAATAACAGCCTGTAACACACTTTAAGACTACTTACAGGTCCCTCCTCAGTTTTCTCTTCCCAAGACTAAATATGTCCAGTTCTTTTAAGCTTTTTTTATAGGTCATGTTTTCTAAATCTCATATTTATGTTGCTCTCCACTGGGCTCTCTCTAGTTTGTTCCCATCTTTTTTAGTGTGGTGCCCAAACCTAGACACAGTACTGCCGCTGGCGCCTCACCAGTGCAGAAGGAACAATTACCTCCTGTGCCTTACCTCTCCTGTTAACACACCCCACAATGACATTTGCCTTTTTCATCTGTTCTGCAAAGTGCTTGCAGCACCTGTCCTGCAAAGTGCTTGCAACTCCTCCCAGCTTGGTGTCATCCACAAATGTTATAAACATTCTGCCATCCAATTTGTTAATGAAAATGCTGAATAGCACCAGGTCCAGGACAGACCTCTGAGGGACCCCACTTGACACGTCCTTGCAGCTTGACAGCGAACTATTGGTAAGTGCTCTGTGAGTGCATCCTTCCAACCCTTTCTTACCATCTGATAGGGATTTCATTGATTCCATATTGCCTTAATTTGTCAATGAGAATGTGATGTGAGCCTATGTTAAAAACCTTACTAAAGATCAGATATATCACATCTGCTGCTTCTCCTCTATTCACCAGCTTGGTTACTCTGTCAAAGAAGATTAGCTTGGTTTGGCATGATTTGTTCTGGACGAATCCTTGTTGGCTATTATTTATTTCTCTGTTATCCTTGAGGTGCTTACAAGTTGACTTTTAAATAATTTGTTCCAGTATCTTTCCAGATATTGAAGTAAGGCTGACTAATCTATAATTCCCTGGGTATTCTTTGTTCCTGTTTTTACAGTTAGGTACGATGTTTGCCCTTCTCCAGTCCCCTGAGACCCCACTCATCCTCCATGAGCTCTCGAAGATAATTGCTAACGGTTCTGAGATTGCTTCAGCTAGTTCTTTAAGCACTGTAGGGTGAATTTCATCAGGCCCAGCCAACCTGAACACAATTAGCTTATCTAAATATGCTTGACCCTGTTCTTCCCCTGTTCTGGCCTGTGTTCCTTCCCGCTTTTTAATATTCCTTATGTTAAACAGCTGATGATCGTTAACGTTTTTAGTGAACCCTGAGGCAAAGAAAGCAATAGCTGTCTCTGGGTCATCTGTGATTTACCTTCCTTCCTGTCATAAACAGATGGCTAAGGGTTAATGTCTCTTTCACCTGGAAAGGGGTAACAAACAACACCTGACCAGAGGACCAATCAGGAAACAAGATACTTTCAAATCTCAAGGGAGGGAAGTTTTGGGTGTGGGTCCTTTGTTCTGTGGGAAATCCTGGTGGCTCTGGGTCAGCACTGGGGGCTGATGGCTGTAAAAGTCCGGTCAGGGCACAGGCGGGCTCCCGTGCTCTGGAATGCAGCGGACATGTTCCCCTTCTGGCTCCTACGCAGAGGGGCATGCCAGGGGAGAATACACATGCTGGCCTCTGTCCCAAAGCTCTTAGCTCTCATTGGCTGGGAACCATAGCCCACATGGGAGTTTTGTGGGGGTAGCACGCAGAGTCACCTGATCTCTCTGCTACGAGCCGAAGGGGGACATGCTGCTGCTTCGGCGAAGCTGCTTGAGGTAAGCGCTATCCCAAGCCGCACCCCTGAGCGCAGCCCTCCTGCACCCGCAATGGTCTGGACCACTAAGGATCGGTAGTGTTTTAGCTGGGGGAGGACAACAAGAGAAAGAGTTGGGTTTAAAGCCAAAGTGAGCTGTGGGTTATATTTTATACAACGGGAAATTAGAAATTTTTTACAAAACCTTTGGCTATGAAGAGCAACATGTTAACTTTATCTACACTTGCTCAACATAAGGAAAGCCAGAAGGGCCAAAATAATAAGCTATAAAAGAGAAAAAGAAAAAAAAATCAACTGCGTTTTATATACAGAATGAAGTAAACGCAAGAAACAAAAAAGGTGTAGAAACGGGGGGAGGAAGTTAGGCATGAGCAATATTTGCAGAATTACAAAATATATACACACTCCAAAACACTGACCAGACACGCAATAAACATGATTGCATAGCGAATTAGGGGGAGGTGGTCTTGTTTAAATACGACACTACCCAAAGCTGGCAAAATCTGGAGGGATTCCCTGCTGAAAGATGATCAACTTTCAGTGACATGCGGGAGCATCCTTCGATTCTGGAATGAACAGTAAGTTTTGTCGGGGGGCTTTTACTCATGCAGTCTCGAGATTGGTTCCGTTTTACTTAGGTTGATAGCGGACTGCCCCTAGCTCCTTTGCCTTCCAGGTTCCGGGCGAGGAGCTTCTACGTCCAGCAGAAGCTGGTACTGTGGCAAAAGCATGCTAACGTATCTTTGTTTAGACATGCTTACATGTCTGTATATGGCCACAGGGTGCACTTAGCACACTAGGGTTATGACACAACACCTTGGGCTTTACTTTAAGGAACAAATCTGGACCAAAATGGAACTGGCTTGTCCTTTTAACAAAACATAAATGCATGACGCGACAATTGGCCATAAAGAAGCTGTGTTTAAGGCGTGCACTTAGAGTTGCACACCTACAACCACCTATCCCCAGCCCTGACCAACCCACTCACCCGTCTGAACCCTCGGTCCCAGCTGGAGCACCCTCCTGCAGCCCCAAACTCCTTTAACCCCAGCCGCACTTCCAGAGCCCCACCCCAGGTGAAGCTCTTCACTTCCCTCCTCCTCGCGCAGTGCCCATACCCCTGCCTCAGCCCTGTGAAAATGAGCGAGTTGAGTGGAAGAGATGTGTGAGTGAGCATGGGGTGGGGGTCTGGGGAGAAGGGGCATAGCAGGGGGTGGGTAGAGTGTTTGGATTTTGTTGAAAGTATAAATTGCAACCTACAGTAGGCCTAGGAAACTCAAAGTAAAGGCAACAGGGGGGCAGCGCCTAGCCTAAGACAGCCACAGTAGAGCTTGTTCCGCAAGGGGGATCATGGCAGAGGTCCAGGGAGAGCAGGGAGCTGGACGCGCTTGCTGTGATGTGCCCAGCACAGGGGAGCACACGACACTTGCAGCTCCCCAACTGCAACGGACTCTGCCTGCAGCATGTCTCCCAAATGGATCAAGGGCAAAGTGATCCGCCCCCATGACATGCTGTACACGGAGATTATTGGCAAACCAGTAAGTGCCTAAAACACTATGGTGTTGCTAAAAAGCACCTATCAGCAGGCTTGTAAAGTGGCCATATCAGCCTTGATGAAGCAGGAGGGGAGGGGGTTTGGGAATGCACAGAAAGGGCAGCTTGATACCCAATAGCTCTTGATGAGAATTCTGTGAAGTTGCTGATACATGCATTTTAAAAGAGCAGGAAATGTCATTGGGTCTCAAGGTTGCAGGCTCTGGAGACCAACCAACACCCCGGGTTAAATCATAATCAGAAGGAACCCTTGTTTTGAATCATTGGAACTGCTTACTTACAAGTTTTTCTTAAGGACGTGTCATCTATTACTAGTATAAATAAAGGGAAAAAGCTTGAGACGTTGGACCTCGTTCAATGACTCTTTTGGAAAAACGCTCCCATCTGAATACATCTTGTAGTCCCCATCTGGGCAGATGGAAGATTTGGCCACCAGAAGCTGCCGCTATGATCAACTCGAAAGCCACACTCTTAGCTCTGGTAATTATTCAAGGGTTGGGGGTGTGTTACTAATCTGTTGCGGACGTGTGCAAGTGCTTGAGACTAAGTAAAGTTTAGGCTTTATGGAAGCACTTCTTGTGTTGTCCTGTTTGGCCCGAGCCATCTATGGGTTGGACGGCCATGTCTCCCTGATTATATTCCTGACCAACCTCGCACAGAGTAAGTTACCAAAAACCTTTGGTTGAAGAAACGAGTAACAGCCCTCCCTCACCTCATTGCTGCTCTGCCTGTCCTCATCCGTGCCCGGGCTCCTCAGAGCACCTCCTGCCCCAAACTTAACCCCACCGCTCCAAGGTGAACTCACGCCACTATGCTCATCAGATTAGCACATCGACTCTGGTTTGGAGAGGGCGACTGGAGTGCACCTTGTGGTCTCTATTGTTATTGAACTCCACTGCGATCTCACTCTGCCATCAAGAGCAGTCTAGTTTCCCCCGTCTTGTTGCTCTTCTTCGTCATCCTACCCTGGATTTCAGACTCTGCGGACAGTCAAGCCCCTTCACAAAGCTTCTGTCCTTAGCCCACTGTAGGAGTTACTCTTAATATGCCCAAGAACAAGGAACTCTTTCCATCAGCTCTAGTGTGATTAAAAAACTGCTCATGTTTCCCAAACAATTGTGTATACTCTTGAATGCACTGTGAAGAACTTTTGAAGGAAACTTTCTGGAAGCAACAGAGGAAAACCATCCAACAGGTTGCTTACTCGGACCTTCACTGCAAACTTGGACCACACCCAGATAAAATATTTTTCGTACGGGTAGGACTTGCTGCTCGGTCGATACTTTCAGCGTACGACGCTTTTGGGCAGAGGCCAGCACTGAAAGAACGTGTCAAGCGAGATGCGACAGTATGCTCGATCCTCTTAGTGCGCCTATGCCCTGCAGTGAGCTATGAGAATCGGCACGTGTGCTGGACAGCTGCGGAGTAAGCAACATGTAAGCTTACAACAGAGAGATTGCTCTTGGGTGAGAGATGCTATTCAAGTGAGGATGCTCGTGAAGGCTCTGAAGTCGGAGCGCTCAGATGGGGCTATGACACAGCCGGGCTCAACACAGAATAGTTCAACAGAGGATTATAAGAATAAGACGTCGGCTAGTTCAACAATGACACTAAATCTGCATACTCAAGGATGCGCTATCACGGCATCGCGATCACAACATTCATACGAGTGATGTTGAATGATGAGGATAAAGTGGTAATGGAGTTACAACAGGGTAGGGCGGATGTGAGAGTAAAGGTTTAGTGTAAAGAGGAAGGTGTAGCGATAGCTCTATAGAGGATTAGTATTAGAAAAATGCTAAACATGATAATATTATTTAGAATAATTAAATGCAGGAAAAAAATTAGATTAAGGATGGACAGGACAATAGACAGACATAAAATCGAAGACAAAAATAGATAAAATGTAAATTATGATAGACAATGGCAAATCGAGCATTAGGAGCAGGATTAAATATCTTAGACCATCCTCGAAATGTTGTCTCTGACATCTGTTCTATAAAAACCTCCAGATTGGTTATATATTTTTTGATGCTTTAATGACGGGGATTACACACAACCCTCCCCTTAGGTAACCTGTTCCTGTGCGTAACTGTCCTTATAAGTTAAGAAATTTTTCCTATATATTAACCTAATATCTCCCTTTGCTGCAGTTAAGTTGGATTAACTTCTTTGTCTACACCTGTTGGACATGCGCGAACAGTGAATGCACCCATCCACTCTAAGTAGAACAGCCTGTAAACACACTAAGACTACTAGCAGGTCCCTCCTCAGTTTTCTTTCCCAGACTAAAATATGTCAGTTTCTTTTAAGCTTTTTTTTATAGGTCAATTGTTTATTCTAAATCTCTATTTATGTGCTCTCCACTGGGCTCTCTTATTGTTCCCATCTTTTTTAGTGTGGTGCCCAACCTAGACACAGTACTGCTCCGCTGGCGCCTCACCGAAGTCACAGAAGGCACAATTACCTCCATGTGCTTACTCTCCTGTTAACACACACCCACAATGACATTTGCCTTTTCATCTGTTCGCAAAGTGCTGCACAACGCTGATCCTGCAAACATGGATTGAACTACCTCCCAGGTCATTGGTGTCATCACAAATGTTAGTAACATTCTGCCATCAGATTTGTTAATCGAAATGCTGAATAGGCAACCAGGTCCACGGAACAGAGCCTCTGAGGGACCCACTGACACGTCCTTGCAGCCTTGACAGCGAAACATTGTAAGTGGCTCTGTGAGTGCATCCTTCCAACCTTATCTTAACTCATCTGAATAGGGATTCCATTGATTCCATAAGTTGCCTTATTTAGTCAATGAGAAGTGATTGAGCAATGTTAAAACCTTTACTAAAAGATCAGATATATCACATACTGACTGCTTCTCCCTATTCACTCAGCTTGGTTACTCCTGTCAAAGAAGATTAGCTGGTTTGGCATGATTTGTTTCTGGACGAATACCTGGTTGGCTATTATTATTATTTCTCTGTTACCTTGAGGGTCGCTTACAGTTGACTTTTAAATAATTTGTTCGCAGTATCTTTCCAGATACTTGAAGTAAGGCTGACTAATCTAAATTCCCTGGGTATTCTTGTTCCTGTTTTTACAGTTAGGTCGATGTATTTTTTTTTTTGTTCTTTTTTTGTTTTTTGTTTTTTTTTTTTTTTTTTTTGTTTTTTTTTTTTATTTATTTTTTTTTTTTTTTTTTTTTGCCCTTCTCCAGTCCCTGAGACCCCACTCATGCCTCCATGAGCTCTCGAAGATAATTGCTAACGGTTCTGAAAGATTGCTTCAGCTAGTTCTTTAAGCACTGTAGGGTGAATTTCAATCAGCCCAGCAACCTGAACACAATTAGCTAACTATATGCTTGACCCTGTTCTTCCCCTTTCTGGCCTGTGTTCCTTCCCGCTTTTAATATTCTTATGTTTAAACAGCTGATGATCATTATGTCTTTTTTGTTACGTTTTTAGTGAACACCTGAGGCAAAGAAAGCAATAGCTGTCCTCTGGGTCATCTGTGATTTAACCTTCTCCTCCTGTCAGTAAAACACGATGCGAGCTAAGGGTTAATGTCTTTATTCACCTGGAAAGGGGTAACAAAACAACACCTGACCAAGACAATCAAGGATAACAAGAATACTTTAATCTCAAGGGAAGGGAATTTTGGTGTGGGTCCTTTGTTCTGTGTCTGTGGTGCTCTCTAGGCTCTGAGGGTGATCAACTATCTCATGCAGGCTCTCTAAATCTTCTGTTTAACAAGTTGTAAGTACAGATAAAAAACAATAGAGGTTTTAACATTTTTTTCTGTATTGTAAGTCTTGTAGTTTGAGCGAAATGTAATAAATTGTATTTTTCTGAATAACAGCTGTTTATTCATTTTTTATAAGTTAACAACCGTAATATTTTCATCTTGATTACACGAGAACGATTTATGTCTTTTCTTCTTTTATTAAAAGCTGTCTTTTTAAGAACGTTTGAATTTCTTTTCTAGTTTGAGCTCCAAAGGGGAATAGGGAATCCATCTGTGCCAGGATTACTGTTCCTCTCTCGAGGAAAGACGGGAGGGGGAAGAAGAAGAGAGGGGAAGGTTGAATGTGACTCGTCTGTTTTTGTAATTCGAAGGAGTTATAAGTACGAATCTCCAGGGTAACGCAGGGAGGGGAAGCCTGGGAGGAGGTAAAGAGGGGGAAGGGAAACGGTTATTTCACCTTGTTGTGAACTCAAGACATCTGAGTCTTGGTGGTCGTCAGGGAAAAGTTTTGGAGGAGACCAGAATGTACGCAGGCACTGGAATTCCTGGTTGGTGGCAGCGCTACAGGATCTAAGCTGGTAATTAAGCTTAGAGGATTCATACCGGTACCCAAATTTTGGACGCTAAGGTTCAGATTTGGGAATTATACCTTATGACATGGTTGGCAAGCGGTTGGGATAAGAATCCAAAAGCCAGTAGGAATAATATTTTCTTTTTTTCTGCTAGCAGTTTATAAGCAGAGAGAAGAGTTTTTTCTTTTAAAGCTACAGGATCTAAGCTGGTAATTAAGCTTAGAGGATTCATGCAGGTACCCAAATTTTGAACGCTAAGGTTCAGATTTGGGAATTATACCTTATGACACTTCCCCATTAAGTAATGGCCTTTTGCTTTCCATCTATTTGGTCATAGACTGCAGTGTGGTGTTGATGACACAAAACCGAAATCGTATAAGCATCACATTGGGTAGTTGTATGAGTGGGAATGATGCCATGTCCCATGGCAGTGGCCTCCAATTCTGAAAGCATTGGGTCAGCCTGAGGCCAAGGCATTGAGACAGGGCTCGCTGGTAGAATTGTATAGCCTGTGAGGGCAGACCGGATCAGCACACTGGGCCAGATTTTTAAAGGTATTCAAGTGCCGAAAGATGCAGATAAGCACCTAGCAGCGTTTTCAAAAGCACCCAGGCTCCTAACTCCTGTTGATTTCAATGAGACTTTAAAAGTCTGCCTCCGTGGTCCCTTCTGGCCTCAAAATCAATGAATGCCAGAGCCACAAGGAGATGTGTATAGTTTTGGAGAGACTTTTGGAAGTCAGATCAAGGTGCCTGTTTCAATTCCGGCCATGTTCACAGGCTAAATTGTGTAGGAAAGCAACCCTCGCGATATCTCACCTTAGTGAGCAGAAGACAAGTTTAGTGGTTTTACCCAGGCAAACCTCCCCATTTAAACACAATCCAAACATTCGTCCATGGCATATAGAGGTGTAGCTAGCCCTGACAACTCAATTTGACTCCAGATCTTTGCTAGAGGAGGGCTCCACACTCCAGATGTTCCTTGGCTGTATCTGCATGATTCCATCAGGCAGCAGAGAGTATCTGTAATCTGGCTCATCTAATTTTCAGTCTTGTTCTAGGCACTTAAAGTCACGGTACACATTTACATTTATCATAGAGAGATCATTAGGGTAATCAAAACCTGTTGACAGGTGTAATGCTGCTTTAACGTGACTCTGTTGGCAATGGGATGCTTCTTTCTGTGCCTAAATCAAGACATAGACAATCCAAGAGAGGGGACAAAAAACCCTTACGTCAAAAAAGAAAGCAGGTGGTGGAGGTTTCTGTAGTTGAGATTTGTCACACGTACAGGTAGAGCTGCCAGATTAGCTGTTCTAATCAAGATCTTGAGTATCCTGGTATCCATCTGAAGGGAACATCCCTTTTGTATTAGGCTCTAAAGGTATTTTAGCTTTCATTGACACAAATTAAATAGGAATCTTGCTGTCTATTGATTTTGTCAGCAGTGGGTTTTCTTTTCCTCCTTAAGTCATCTTTTTAAGACTTTACTTTTATTAAACCAAACACTGCCAGTTAACTAAAGTCTTTGTTTTTATAGACTCAAGAGAACAAGATCTAACATAAATTAATCATGACTTAATTGACTGAACTAATTCAAGTTCTCTCCAGTCCACTGCACAGCAATATTCCTGTCTTCCCAATGCTGTTACTGAAGGCTAAATGGTACATTGCATTAACAGCGCAAACTTTTATATCTTTAGCACAACATGTTTACTGTGAACCAAAGTTTTAATTTCCTTGGAATTAAGTCCACAAAACATTTTCACGGTTAGGGATGTTAAAGCCACTGTCCCTTCATATAACACATATTAGAACTGACTTCAATTTCTTATCATTATCTTTCCCTGCCCCTGTGTTGTCTAAATTATTTATTTGGGATTACTATTTCAATGGCTAACCCAGCCTTAATTCAATTTACAGCAGAATTCTTTCACCCTAACGAGCACAGAAAGAAATGCAAATGAATGCCTGATATTGCTGATGTCAGAAATACAGTGCAGCTAGTGATGCTTGTGGATAAGGGAGAAGCAGTGGATGTGGTATACCTAGACTTTAGTAAGGCATTTGATATGGTATCGCATGATATTCTTATCGATAAACTAGGCAAATACAATTTAGATGGGGCTACTATAAGGTGGGTGCATAACCGGCTGGATAACTGTAATCAGAGAGTGTTTCTTATGTTCTCCTAATCTGCTGGCCAGAACTTATACAGTGGGGCTTCTGCAGGGGTCTGTTTTGGATGGCTCTGTTAGATATCATTCCTCATGACTGATTTGGCATAGAAGTATGCTTATTAAGTTTGAGATCGATACCATAACTGGGAGGGTTGACTGTTTGAGAAGACGGGGTTCATAATTCAAATGATTGGACAATTGGAGAGAAGAATTATAAGGGTTTGAGGTCGAATGACAGTTACCCCAAAGAAAAGTGCATAAGTGGCTCATTAAGCCAGGAAACATCGTTATCGCAATTATAACATGGGAGGCGCGACTGTCTCCCAGGCCGCCCAGACCGAACACACGCACAAAAGAGCACACAAACGTCACAAAAGCTAGAGCAGAACGGCCGACATAAACGCCAACCAAAGAGAAATAACCGAACGCCGGGTGGGACGAAGATCGCGAAGGCCAGACCGCGCGCAGGACCAGTCAATTGGCAGAAAGGATCTAGGGTTATAGTGCGACAACAGCTAAATATGAATCACAGTGTGTGCTGCTGCAAAAAATGCAAAAAAAGCAAACGTGATTCTGGGCTGCATTAACAGGTGTGTTGTGAGCAAGACATGAGAAGTCATTCTTCCACTCTACTCTGCGCTGGTTAGGTCTCAGCTGGAGTATTGTGTCCAGTTCTGTGTTCCAGAGGGTCCAGAGAAGAGCAACAAGAATGATTAAAGGTCTTGAGAACATGACCTATGAAGGAAGACTGAAAGAATTGCGTTTGTTTAGTTTGGAAAAGAGAAGACTGAAAGGAGACATAGAATATCAGGATTGGAAGGGACCTCAGGAGATCATCTAGTCCAACCCCCTGCTCAAAGTAGGACCAATCCCCAGATGGCCCACTCAAGGATTGAACTCTCAATGCTGAGTTTAACAGGCCAATGCTCAAACCACTGAGCTATCCCTCCCCTCCAAAAAAAACTTCTCTGGGCCGTTTTCAGGTATCTAAAAGGGTGTCAAAACGAGGAGGGAGAAAACTTGTTCACTTTAGCCTCTAAGGATAGAACAAGCAGCAATGGGCTTAAACTGCAGCAAGGAAGGTTTAGGCTGGACATTGCAAAAAAGTTCCTAACTGTCAGGGTGATTAAACATTGGAATAAACTACCTAGGGAGGTTGCGGGATCTGGAGATATTTAAGAGTAAGTTAGATAAATGTCTGTCAGGGATGGTCTAGACAGTATTTGGTCGTGCCATGAGAGCAGGGGACTGGACTCGATGACCTCTCGAGGTCTCTTCCAGTCATAGAATCTATGAATATCATGAGTGAAAACAGCCCTTTCCAAACAAAGTTAGGAACTATTGCCGGTAACTGATAAAGCTAGTGCAGAGAGCCTACTATGGGTTTCTTCCAGAGCAGGAGCCAACTGCATTACACAGAGTAGCCCACAGGAACACAGCACAGAATTCCAGGCCTTCAGAAGTGATGCATAAAGTGATGTAAGTTAGATTTCCCATGCTTCAGACCATATATGCCACAGCAGTGGACAGGGGCTGTACGCAATATGCATGTATCTGCCCCTCCAAGTCCCAGTTCATGGGGTGCAACCAGCGAGGGACGGGTTAACTTGCTGGGTACTGTGCACAGTACACAGAGAATACCCCGCTAAGGGGATTCTTTGCTGGTCCCAATTACTGGTAGCCCACAGGAGGCCACTGCAAATTAAGCAACCTCTGGCTTCTCACATGTACAGCAGGAGCCATTTTGGGGCCTGGACAGCCTGGAATCCCCAAGGGCACAAAAGTGGTATAAAAGCCAGCTTTGAACACTCTCCTCTCGAGCTGTGTCTTCTGTGTTACACCGCAGGTTCAGGCCGAGTTCCTTAGCCCTTCCCTCCCCACAGATACGGCCTCAGTCCTTCAGGCTGCTCCTCATGGACAGACCCCGTTTCTGTGTGCAGCCCCATCTAAGTCAGTGGGACTGTATAACATGGGGTCTGGACGTGCAGAGCAGCTTGCAGGATCAGGGAGGAAGAGAGGCAAGAACCTGTTAACGGAAAGTAGCCCTCACCTTGTTTTAATCTATCCCTTAATACACCATCTTCTGGCTCCAAGACTTGGTTACACATCAGTTGAGAGGGTCCTTGCAAGTCTCAGAGTATGTCTACACTGCAGTCGGGAGGCATGACTGCAGCATGTGTAGACACACCTGAGCAAGCTGTGGTCATGCTAGGCCACTAAAAATAGCAGGGAAGCTGTGGCAGGCCAGGTGTGTTGCTGTACTCAGACTGAGCTCCCCAGGGACCCAGGGTATGTACTCAACCCCCCAACCCATTCTGCTACCCATGCTGCCTTGCCTGTGATGCTATTTTTATCAGGCTAGCTCAATCAAAGCTAGATCAGGCAGCTAAGAAGAGATGTTAAGAGTAACAAGAAGGGTTTCTTCAGGTATGTTAGCAACAAAAAGAAAGTCAAGGAAAGTGTGGGACCCTTACTGAATGAGGGAGGCTGTGGTAATAGCCTCCTGTCCCAGATCTGGACTTTAGCGTCCAAGACCTGGGTGCTTACCTGAAACCCCCCCAAGCTCACTACCAGCTTGGATATTCTCGCTGCCACCAGGTCAGGAATTATAGGGCCTGACCCCCCTTTCCTCTCTCTGGTGTCCCCAACCCTTCCTTGGGGGGACCCCCAAGACCCAGACCCCTGGGTCTCTCTCTCTCTCCTCTCCCAGCTTCCCC
>NC_133772.1:144808983-144811520 GCF_003597395.2 Chelonoidis abingdonii | reverse complement strand
TTAAGGTCAGGGCGGTGGAATTTTTGTATACTCGGGGCTCTTTTGTTGTGTCTCGCTATGAGTACAACACGTTTCCTTGCTATATCCGCTCTTATTTCTCAAAGTTTGCTACTAAAGGTCTGTAAGTACAGAAGGAAAGCCAAAGTAATGTATTGGGCTATGAAGAGCTTTGTGTTGTATGTACAGATGCTGGATGTGTCTTTTGTCTTTTTGCTTTCGCTCGGCGGTGAGGGACAGAGGCTTTCTCCTTAACTCCATGCTTTATCAAAGTTTCTCCTAAACATCTGTGAGTACAAGGAACGGGCAAAGTAATCTCCGGCTATGATGAGTCGTTTGTGTTTGTTATTAGACATGATATGTTGATTTGTTGGACTGGTTTTAATCGGGCTATCTTTTAAAATCAGACTTGTTCTATTACATACTTTTTCTTATAGCCAAAGAGCCTGTATTGAGTCTTCTTAATGCAAGATTGTGCTTTTTATATTTTCTTTCTTTTTTTTCTATAGGAAGTCTGACTTTAAACAATCCAGTTCTCTGATTGGTCCTCTGGTCAGGTGTTTGGTTACCCTTTCCAGGTAAAAGAAACTTAACCCTTACCTTACCTATCTACTTATGACAGAGGCAACCTAGTGACAGAGGATATGGAAAGAGCTAATGTACTCAATACCTTTTTTGCCTCTGTCTTCATGAACAAGGTCAGCTCCCAGACTACTGCACTGGGCTGCACAGTATGGGAAAGAGGTGACCAACCCTCTCTGGAGAAAGAAGTAGTTCAGGACTGAAATAAATTACTTTACTTAGCTGCCATAATAGGGGGCAAGTTTGTCACGTACACATAGGAGAAAGAAGAAGGGAAAAATGCAGCATCAGCTATGGATAGTCTTAACTCAGGAAGTTCCTTCAAGAGGAAATGTAGCCAAACTCCAAACCCACAGACAATGGAACTTTCTGTGCCTGGATCCTGGAGATAACTAACTGCTTGGTTTGCAAAATAATGCAAGGGGGGCAAGTAAGTGAACAATAAGGGATCACAAGGTGGGCAGATGAATATATCTTGCTAATTATGTATGGTCATGATAGCAAATTTTGGCCAATCATAGAGTGATAGATTATCATAGCCAATTGCATATAATACTTTGGTGTAAGTTTTTTCTTGGTTCTTGCTGACTTGTGAGCTTGAACCCAACTGCAGTTGAAATAAATGGATCGCCCCTCCCGGGGCTCCTTGCTTGACTAGCTGTGTCTGTCTCTCCTTATTCCTCAGCTGGAACAGGCAGGAATTTCTACAACAGGACTATTTAGAAAAGCTGGATGAGCATAAGTCCATGGGGCCAGATGCACTGCATCCGAGGTTGCTAAAGGAGTTGGTGGATGTGATTGCAGAGCCATTGGCCATTATCTTTGAAAACTCATGGCGATCGGGGGAAGTCCCAGATGACTGGAAAAAGGGTAACATAGTGCCCATCCTTAAAAAAGGGAAGGAGGAGGATCCAGGGAGCTACAGGCCAGTCAGCCTCACTTCAATCCCTGGAAAAATCATGGAGCAGGTCCTCAAGGAATCAATTTTGAAGCACTTAGAGGAGAGAAAAGTGATCAGGAACAGTCAGTATGGATTTAGCAAGGGCAAGTCATGCCTGACCAACCTGATTGCCTTCTATGACGAGATAACTGGCTCTGTGGATGAAGGAAAAGCAATGGATGTGTTATTCCTTGATTTTAGCAAAGCTTTTGATACGGTCTCTGACAGTGTTCTTGCTGGCAAGTTAAAGGAGTATGGGCTGGATGAATGGACTATAAGGTAAATAGAAAGCTGTCTAGATCGTCGGGCTCAACGGGTGGCTAGATCGCCAGGCTCAAAGGGTAGTGATCAATGGCTCCATGTCTAGCTGGTATCAAGTAGAGTGCCCCAAGGGTCAGTCTTAGGGCCGGTTTTGTTCAATATCTTCATTAATGATCTGGAGCAGGGGTAGGCAACCTATGGCATGCGTGCCGAAGGCGGCACGCAAGCTGATTTTCAGTGGCACTCACAGCTCACAACTGCCACAGGTTGGCGCACCGGTCCGGGGGGCTCTGCATTTTAAATTTAATTTTAAATTGAAAGCATCTGTAAACAATTTTAAGAAACCTTATTTACTTATATACAACAATAGTTTTAGTTGATATATTATAGACTTTATGAGGGGAGGAGAAGGGACTTTCGTAAAGAGAGTGCTAGAGATGGAGATTTAGCTGGCGAGCACGAGAGACCGTTAGGGAAGTGAGGACGGGGAAGTAAGATGAAGGACCGGTGGGCGAGGCAGCCACTGTCTGAGATTGTTGGTCTCGGTTGTGTGTTTGTTATTATTGCCTCCTTTCATTTTTATTGAGATGGCATGTATTCTGTTCATCTCTCATGCGAGCTAGTGTGTGGTTCATGGTGACCAAATGCCCTATTAGTATGTGCTGTCGGGGTTGCTTTTTGTTGTTTTTGCCTTTTGTTTTGTTTTGCGTGGTTTTGTTTGTGGGTGGGTGTTGTTTCGTGCTTTGGTGGTTTTTGG
>NC_133772.1:144762516-144808547 GCF_003597395.2 Chelonoidis abingdonii | reverse complement strand
AGGCTGAGGGAACTGGGATTGTTTAGTCTGCAGAAGAGAAGAACGAGGGGGAATTTGATAGCTGCTTTCAACTACCTGAAAAGGGGTTCTAAAGAAGATGGATCTAGATTGGTCTCAGTGGTACCCGATGAAAGAACAAGAAGCAATGGTCTCAAGTTGCAGTGGGGGAAGTCTAGGTTGGATATTAGGAACAACTTTTTCACTAGAAGGGTGATGAAGCACTGGAATGGGTTACCTAGGGAGGTAGTGGAATCTCCTTCTTTAGAGGTTTTTAAGGTCAGGCTTGACAAAGCCCTTGCTGGGATGATTTAGTTGGGGTTGGTCCTGTGTTGAGCAGGGAGTTGGACTAGATGACCTCCTGAGCTCCCTTCCAACCCTGATATTCTATGATTCTATGTCTACATGAGCTGCAGCCACACCCTCTGATCATAGAATCATAGAATATCAGGGTTGGAAGAGACCTCAGGGGCTCATCTAGTCCAACCCCCTGCTCAAAGCCTTGTTGCTCTGTAGACATTCCCTAAGTGAGTGTAACATGGAAGAGTCTAACTTACTTCACGTACTTCTCTTCTAAATTTGTCCTTTAACAATCCCGACAAAGAGAGATGCCAAAACATACCTCAGAAATGTTCTGGCATGCGAGGAATATCACGCTTGTTTGGTGAGGCCTTCCAGTGTCTGACTGAGAATGCAGTTAGCAACCATGATGAAGAAAATCAAATCTTCATTTCCTCCCCTCCATTTTTGTTAAAATGAGGCAGACAATTTGGATTGTTTTCTGGGGCAGCTATTTCTTATGTGTTTTCAAATCCATTGATTCCACTGACCTACGAAAAGGAAAGGACGGCAAAACTCATAAATGAACATGGTTCAAATGGTGCCATTCCCAGAACAGGAGTTAAAGATGGGAGAGGCCCAGGCACGATCTATAACTTTCTTGGGAGGACCGGGGCTGATCCATACTGTATGTTTGCTCACAAATGGAAAAGTACCCAACATTTCCCACAAATATTCATTCAGCTTTTGAAATAAAGTCACTTTAATCCTGTGAGTGCCCCCTTCTGTCTTTGCTTTGCATGGACATTCAAGCAGTCCAGTTTATTGACTCAAAAGGCCCTGCACAAGAAGCTGGGATGCACGCTGAGGTTTTGTGCAAGGAAGTTCTCGCACACTCACCCAGGGAATGAACAGAAACTACAGGCTAGAGCAAGCAACATAAGTCAGCTGGAAACACAGAGGTTCAATCCTTTTGGGGAGGCCTCTTGCTTGGGGGAAGTCATCGGGGCAGCTTCTATGGCACACTTTTTCCAGCACCCCAGGGAGTGTGGTTAGGCTGTCTCTCCCCTCCAGCTGCTGGGATAGCCCCTAAGGGCAGCATAGAATACAGCAGCCCTGGCAGGGACCAGATCTAGAATCCAGGCCACCACAGCTTCCATTTAGAATATTCATGATCAATCCAAACACCGACGGATCTGAAAGGTTTGTTTGCTGACTGCATTGGAATAAGGAATCATTCTGAGAAAATGGCACACTGCAGAAAGAAAGACTGGATTAATCAAAGAGATTGTTTCCTGCATATATTTTTTTATCAGCTTTGCATTTTTCTAGGGCGTTGATTTCCCCAGCACAGCTTTAAATATTCCAAATAACGGTGCAGTGACCACTTCCTTTGGGATACTGTTCCTTAAGCCGATGATAATTCACTATCCAGAAGATTTTTGCTTTTATTCAGTCTAAACTCTCCATTGCTTCATTTCATACCATGTGGAGTACCTGTTCTTCCTTGTGTCACTCAGAATAACGCCTACCCTTGAAATATGTGTAGACATCTATCAGGTCTTCTCTCAATTCCAAGAGCCACCGTTAGCAATTCCTGAGCCAAACTCTATATATTTAATGTGTTAATTTTTTTCCTCACTGTTTGAGCCCTGTAGCCCATCAATGGGGGTCTGCCAGCAATGGGCCTTGAATCAGACCGTAAATGTCATATTTTGAACGAATGAGGAAAGAATATGCAACTTTAGAGAAGCAGCCTCAGTTCTTGGGAAGCTCCTGGGTAGAAAGTTTCTTTGCAGACTCTGCAGTAATGTCAATAAAGAAAGCAAAGTCCGGACTCTGCCTTCAGTTTGTCGGGGAAAAGTGATACAACACAACAATGCTTTAGGCTATGAAACTTAAGAGCTTCGGCTAGGCTTGCTTTTCTGTACAAACGTCATGCGGGGGCCGAAAGATGTGGTCAGGGCCCCAAAAAGAGGAACTGAAATTGGGAAAAGGGGGAACCAGGAGGTAGGACAGAAAGTCCCGGGACATGCCAAATTGCGACAGCTATCCTTGCATAGCCAGACCGCAATAAAAAGGTGTTAGAACAGTCAAACCACAAACTTGACTAGGAATGACAATAACAGGAAAAACCATAAATGGAAAGGTAATTGGTCAGCTTTCTTGTGATTAACGTTGTATCCCAAATAAGACAATTCAAATGTGTAATGAGCGTGCTAGGTTTTGCAGTTTTAACCTTTGTAAGCTTGGTAAGATATGTAGAAAGCAGAGCAGCTTGCCTCTTGTGTGGGGCCATGCTGTCTCTCCCTGCATATATGCTTGTATAAAATAAAGGAGCCTCAGACTATCTGATCCAAAATCAACCTGTGGTTAATTTTCCACCACAATTTGGGGGCCCGTCTGGGATCCACAGATGACTTCCCCAGACCGGAGGACCGCGGGCAGTCTCCCACCAAAACCCTGGGCCCATCTGAAAGGTAAGAGACCTTTTGAAATCTCTATCGTGGGTTGTTGGTGGAGGACTGACCCAAGGCTCAGGGTTTGGGTGAGTTATGAGCTGGATCTGAATCTTTTTTTTTCCATCAGACACGACCGACGCCCTTTGGTCCCGTTCTGTTCATTGGGATTCTGTTTGGTCCAGTTCTGTTCATCTGGATTCTGTTCTGTTCCATGGGAAGAGCCACTGGGTGTGGCTAGGCAGACCTTGGTCCAGCTCCTGTCGGTCCATAGGTCTTGGTCCGGCCGTGATTGGCTGGATCCTGTCTTCTGCCCTGACGGCTGTATAGGGATTTTGATTTACCTGCTTGTGTGTGTGTGAGTGAAGGTCGTAAGATCGGTGTGAGTGATGGATGTGGGAAGACACCCCGAGCCTCCTGCGAAGCTAACAAGCTCGTGACTGGGAGTGCCTCGAAAGTAAGCCCCACAACCACACCTTAGAAAGGTCCTTGACTGGAACTAGGTCTCCTCTGCATGGCATGCCCAGCGAGGAACCTGTCCAGATCTAGGCGTGTGTGACCCTATCCTCTTATCCTTCACCCTAACCTCTTCCCTTTCCCTTCTGCTGCCTAGGGCAGTCTGAGAGCCACCGACGTGTCCTAGCATGTTAACATGGGAGTAGATAGTCATGGAGCCATTGACAGGTCCAAGCACCCCAATTCAGGTGAAGATAGTCGTGGCAACCTGAGGCAAACATCCCTTGTGCGAAAGGTTTGAGCGTAAGTGTGTTGATTGAAAATAGGGACCAGAAGGTCAAAGGGCATCTGGGTCCCACCAAAAAGCACGCCTGCTGCTTATATGTATTCAAACTATGGCCTGTCGACATGTAAATACTTAAAGAAATGGAATTGGTATACCAGGGATGATCCGAAACTGCAGTTTCCTCTGGAAGGAAGCTTCGACCTTGACAAGATTGTACACCTATGCGGCCCCACTGGGGGTTCTGTTTTTGGGATTTGTAAAATTAAACCTACCTACATAGGAACTGCCAAACTGGATCAGACCAGAGTTGCATCTCATCCAGTATAATGTCAATATCTGGCTCCAGAAGTAGAGATGAGGAAAGCCCTGCAGTAGACCGATCTCAGATAATCTGCTCTTGTGTAAGTTTCTGCATAACCCCCAATATTTAGAAATTGCCTTGGCCTTGAAGTTGAAGGGTTTATAAATTTATCAACTCTTTTGGCTAGCTCTTCTCCTGGATTTATCCCTGGTTGTATGTTATTGTTTGATTTGTCAATTTGTTACAGTGTCGCTAGTCTTCATTGCTCAGTTCATGGCAATTCCTCAGTGTTACTACCAGAAAAGGCAGGTGTCTCCCAACATCCTTTGGGGTTTAGACCAATGCAAAATAACCTTTTAGCTTCTTTGTCATGTTCTTCCCATTCCTTTGCTGTTACAACTCTAATATAAAGCTCAATGCTTGAATGCTCTCAGAAATTCATCGACTGCAAGACCAGAAGGGATCGTTGTGCTCATCTTGTCTGACCTTGTGTATGACACAGGCTAGAGAACTGTCTCAAAATAATTCTTAGAGCAGATCTTTTAGAAGACCATCCAGTCTCTACCATGCAATTTTATAGCCCCACAGCCTGAGCCCCATGAGCCCACATCAGCTGAAATGGGACAGCCGCAGATGTTTTATTGTAGTGTACACATACCCTATGGGTCTGATTGCAACTGGTGCAAACCACTGCAGCGCTACTGACTTCAAAGGAGCTATGGTGATTTACACCTGCTGAGGATCTGGCCTAATATGTCCCTGGTTTCTGATAGAGACTAGATATACAAATTCTCAGCGTCTGGATGACATTAACTGGATCTATATTGGACACATGGACTCACGAGCTTAAACGAGTTAAGTTTACATCTACCCCCAAGCATCGTTCTATACGGCCCAGTCTCTTTAGTGAAAAATCTCCACCTGGAATGGCATTGTTCATGGACATGACTTGTGATCTAGCTTCCACACCATGCTAGAAAGAGAGACATCACAACACGTTCTGCACATGTCACGTAGATGCACACACAGACCAGTAATGAGTTGAAAACAAAGACAGTAATGTACTGTACCGCCCCGTGTACAATTTAGATTTAATTTGATGAAATAACATCTATCAACAACATAAAAGTCTGCAGCAAATATATGTGATGTTCACCATAATGAAAGTGTTATTATAAAATATAATTGACTGTATGTTCAGCAGTCTGCTTTTATGTTTCAGGTCATTAATTGCTGACAGAGGTTACAATGCAGAGGGGATTAGGTGATAAAATTGCATTTTCAAAGTCTACCCTTTCTTTCCTCTGAAGACTGTGGAGTTTACATTTACTAAAGCAAAATACTCATCCAAATATCTCAAAGAGGATGTGACTTATCGGCAGTGTGCTTTAATGCAGCTGTGTGTAATGAGAACTTGAAATTGAATTTTAACTTAATAAAGTAGATTGTTTTTTAATTGAAATTTTTTTCCTTTGCCTTGGAACATTACAACCCTTTAATTATGTTTCATTTAAGAGAAGAACAAATAATAATCAATTTATTTTCTGGGTGCACAGTGAAAACCTGTAGTATTTCTTGCTGACTTAAAAAACAACACAAATATTGCAAAAATCTCTTAAAACAATATATTTAAGGGAACCAGCCATATTGAACGGAAAGATCTGCTTTCTGGAAATAATATCTATATCAGGGCATCATATACACACTATTTCATTACTGTACTTTATCAGAAGTGCAGGATACAATGATTATTGGTCAGGGTGGATGTCCAAATAGCCGCGTTGCATATGCCAGGAATAGGCACATTGTACAAGAAGGCAACCGCTATGGTTACAGACCTTGTGGCATGTGGGGCCTTGCAGCGGTGGTAGGAATGGAACCAGTGTAGATCACGCCAAGGACGGTGTGGAGATCTGCGATGCAGCATCTGTGCAATGCACCATAAGGCCAGGAGGTGGCATTCTTGCCTGTCGGACAGAGTCACTTGGCACTGACCACTTTTTCTGTGCTGCTGGTGCCAATGTAGAGGAGATAGTCTTCCCCCACCCTCCTTCTTAGAACCTGTCCGCGTAGGGTCTGCGGCTTAAATGGGATCGTTGGTATCGTAGATTCCTGCTGACTCAAAGGTACTACGCCATGGCACAATTGGTACCAAAGTGGTAGATAGAGTTAGGGAATGTTTCCTCTTTGGACCGGTCTTGAGAGAAGGAATGTTAGCTCTCCTCTTTCTGCGTCCTTTCGAAGACACATCCCTTCCCTGTGGGGTGGAGAAGAGGGGGGGTCTGTCCGAAGCCGCATGCGGTGATAGGGTGGCTGGAGAAGTTTGTGAGGCCCGGTCTGATGCGGGACAGAGGATCTTCTCCATTAAGATGAATTTCTTGTCCTGGCTGAAAGACTTTTCTTGTCCTGGCTGAAAGACTGTGACAATGTGTGCATTTTGGAGGCTAATGCGTTTCCCCCAGGCACTGGCCATATTGTCAGAAATCGAAATTGCCTTACGGCGGGAAATGCACTGTTTAAAGCCAGGAGACCCTGGCATTCTGAGGGAAAAACAACCATCGCTTCAGGGGACGAAGTAAAGAAGAATTTTTTTTAATGGGGAGAAAAAGAAAAAGAAGTAAAGGGGTCTTAATCAACTAACCGAATGATTCTAAACGACCGGACTAATCTAACGATACTAATTCAGAGGTAAGCGAGTGAGCATGCTGCTGGAGCTCCGACTCGGACCAAGGGTGGTAGAGAAGGAACTGAGAGGGGAGGTGGCCACACAGTGCTCATCAATGGCCGACACAGGCGCTAGATGGGGAGAGCGCATGCACAGCCTGACCAGGTACTGCTGTCGAAAGTTTCCGATTAGAGGCGCAGGGCACATAATCACCTAAAGTGGAGCATCTGTAGGGACACGTCTCGAAGGATCGAACCTTAGTTTCCAAAGTCCTAGGCTAGTTCTCTAACTGCTAGACTGTTCTCCCTGTCTCATTTATTTACGCTCCATCTGCCCCCTTTTCACTGGAAAAGGGCGGGAGGGGGAGGGGAGGAAAAAGGTAAAACAAAGCAAGAGAAAGTGGGAAAAACAGGCTGGGGGCGCAAGGGTGGGGCTCCTGCTTTTTCTCTCTCTCTTTTTTTTTTTTTACTTTTCTGAAAGGTGGGGAAATGAGAAAGAAAGTGTGTATGTGTGGGGGGGAGGGGGACTCTAAAACAAGTGTTTTTACCAAAGATGGAAAAAGTAAAAAAAAGGACTATATTTTGCTGCTTTCTCTCCCATTTTTAGTTTTTCCACTTTTTCCAGTGCAAAAATCAGAAGAAAGTTTAAAAAATAAGTCCCCTGCTTCATCTCACTTTACTTCTTTCCACTTCAAAAGTATAAATACAAAGTTTTAAAAGGCAAAAGAAAGAGCTACTCTCTCTTTAATTCTTTAAAACCTCAAGTGGGAAGATGTAAAAAGGATGAGAAACTTTGTTTTATCCCCACTATCTCCCCCCCACCCCACGCACAACTTGTTTCTTATGGGGAAAAAGGAAATAAGTGAGGCCATGAAAATTGGGGTGGAAAAGTTAAAAATTGGAGAGACAGGTAACAGTCCCACAATTTCAAATGAAAAATTTCAAAAATGCTAAAGACTCGTTGCCTTTTTCAAAAGTTTTTTAAAGTCAGAAATGAAATAGAAAGTGAAATTTTTCTGTGAAAACGTATGTTGTCGATTAAACTCCATTTTTTGATGAAAAATCTTTTTCTTGAAAAAATTTCAACTAGCTCTAGATATAAGAAGTTAAGTGAAAAGTCACCTCCATTTTCTGCTACCTTTATGGTGGTCACACTCCAGACAACTTTCACTTCCATTTCCTAAATATTCCAAAACACCAATACAGAACTTAACTTCATCCAACTGTCAATAACACAAAACCTTAACATTAACGGCGACAACATGAGAATTTGTATCAAGAGATGAGCATATCTGCATGTCACACAGTATGTGCATATGGGAATTTATTCTTCCCTAACCTTGCTGAGTTTACTGTGAAGGTTTTGCATGAGAATGCAAGCTTGATGAAGTTGGGGTAGGAGGGGTCCTTGCTGGCCTTTGGTATCTGCTGGTGAGGAAAGTGAAAGCCTTAAGGAGTGTTGGCGCCAATATGAATATGTCAAGGAATGTATGAAACTTATTTCAAGGCCTGGGTCCTGATGTAACCTGAAGCAGGTTTTCTTTATAAATCAGTACACCCATAGGAAATTAGCTGATATTCAGTGACTTTCTTGCAACATTTCATCATAATGATTCCAGATTATACATTACCACTGCAACAACTCCATGTAATGGATTGACAGGGGGCAAAAGGGCAGACTGTGCTAACTTCACTACGGTATATGTCTGAAATCCTTCACTGAGCTATAGCCCGAAGCTTTATAATGTGAGGAGAATGGGAAAATCTTCTCTGGTATTCCAGAAATGGAAGCAGTATTAGACAATGATTCAGGTTCTTGTATGTCATAATATTGCCGCCAAGACTCTGCCAAAAGCTATTTTGTCATTTTAAAAACTGTTGTTATTATTTTGAAGCCCCAAAAGAAAAATACTAAATAGAGGCTTGGTAGGAAAAAGATGAAGCAAAAAAATAACTAGCTTTTTTTTTCGTCCATGAAGTATTTTACTGTTTTCATTCCAGAGGCTGCCTTTGCAAACCCTTATTGATATGCAATGGCCATTCTCAGACAAAGAACATACACATCTGCCCCGATATAACGCTGTCCCAGGGAGCCCAAAAATCTTACCGCATTATAGGTGAAACCGCGTTATATTGAACTTGCTTTGATCCACCAGAGTGCGCAGCCCCGTCCCCCCCCGGAGCGCTGCTTTACCACGTTATATCCAAATCTGTGTTATATCAGGTGGCGTTATATCAGGGTAGTGGTGTATTTAATCCTTTCTTAACTAGCATGTACATCGTACACCGGTTAAAGTGACAGCTGATGAGATGGGATTTAGGTGCTTCAAATCAAAGATGATTATGCATTTGCTCGAGTGTCTAAGCAAACAAGGTACAGGATGTGTTTTGTAGGGCAGTTACTACACTGCTTATGGAGTACTCTGTCCTGCAGAGCAGAGCAGATAACAATCAGTTCAAACAATGTATTTACATGCATGTCTGGATGGTAAAATATTGAGACAGTTTTGTTACAGATTAACCATTGTTAGATATGATCAGAATAACTGCATCTCTAGCTGTCAGGGTAGACTATTAGGATATGACCTGTCTATTTCAGTTGTAGCGAGTCTAATAGACAGGTTACAATATATTAATAAAGTTAACAGCAGATTTTGTCCCTTAGGAAGGGCTTACTTGACATTTCACGTTGCCACACACCTGAAAATCCCAGCTAAAGCTTCATATCTCTCCAGCCTCCAGGCTTTATTCCCTCCCTTCCACAGGTTTCTGGCTTCTCTTGCCAACAAAAGATCCTCCACAGAGAAACTCTTGCTCTCTGCACTGACCTTCAACACACCCTGCTCTTCTAAAGTCTGTTTGTGGGGAGCATAAGGAGGTCCGTTGGTCACCTGCTCCCACTGAGGTATTCCAGGTGACAGGCAGTCTGCTGGCTTCCTTTCAGCAACAGCTTGGCAAGAAGCTTTTCTGCTATTGCTTCCACTTATGCACTCCTCACTGTGTGGTGTGAACAGCCCCATAATGCACTGCTAGCCAAAGTCTTCCTGGAGGGGAGCTTGAGATTCACCGTGAAACCCTGAGCCAGGCTGGCTGTACCTGGCTTCACTACCAATTGTTCGCACCGAGCCTGAGGAGTTACCAGGGAGTTATTAACTCACAGATCTGCAGCCTGTGATAGTCCCAGTGTCTCTGCTGCTTTTCCATCCCTCTTGGTGGGGATGGCTGAGTGGTTTAGCAGCCCCAGAACATAACAAGTCTGAATCTACGTTCAGAGCTTTGATCCTTTTGGTTGGCGGGGTCTGAGGGATGAGGAAGATAGCCTGCTCTGTGGCTGAGCAGGAGAGGAACCTTTTCATCACTCTCCAGCAAGCCCATGCCTGCTGCTGACTGACGCCCCACTCCAGTTCCCATTACACCAATGGAAGGATTCCCACTGACTGAAATTGAAGCTGGATCAGTCCCTTAAAGAGCAGTAAGGATTGTGCTGGAGGATGCCATTTTTGCAAGAGGAAAGACCTTTGGGCTCTGGAGAACATAAGGGGAGAACCAGGGTGACCAGACAAGAGCTCCTTGCCCCTGAAAAATGAAGCTATTCCTAGTGATGTAGGCTTGATCGCTCACCACCTTGATAATACAGCAGAGAATGCAGATTCCTAGTCTGAAGCCCATCCAGGTTGACAGGAACCAAAGATCATTATCCTTTGGTGGCTCTTTGACAGCCTGTATGGAATGAATCACGGGTCTCAGTGCAGTTCCATGTGCACCTAAATCCACATCCCAGACACTCCATTGCAGTTTCATACTTTCTTCTGAAACATCAGGTGCTGACCACAGTACCGCTCTAGATGAAGCATTGTGCTCTATTATTATTTATTACTTGTGTTGAGGCCCAGGAGCCCCAGTCAGAGACCAGGACCCCACTGTGTTCGGTGCTGTACAAACATGACAAAGGGGTGGTCTTTCCCCCAGAAAGCTTATAATCCTCTTCTTCTTTATTTATTTATATTATCGGCACTCCCAAAGGCTCCAACTGGGAATCAAGGCCCGGTTATGCTGGCTGCTGTATGGCCATATAGGAAATGGACAGTGGCTTGCTTTAAAGGGTTTGTTGTTTCAGTACATGATAAGGGACAAGGCAGCGGTAACAGAGACCCAGGAGATGGGGTGGAGGCTGATGGCACGGTGCAGGCTTTTGCCTTCTGTGTAAACTAGTTAATGTCAAATGAATTCCTTGCTAGGGGAAGGGGAGGGAGGCAAGGGAGAGTTTGCCGGTTCTTTGTCAGTGGAGCTGGGGGCAGGTGGAAAGATGCATGTTTCTTTGAAAGCAATTGCATCATGTGGCCAGAGTAGATGCCCTTTGGGGGAGCTTGGTGTCTGCAAAAGAGGCTCTGTGTCTCGACACTGGGCAGGAGCTGTTCTTTGTGGTGAGGGTGTTTGAGGCTTAATAAACAGGAGCATTGCTCATCAGCAGTGCCCCCAGTAACCCTCTTCTGCAGCAGAACTTGGTGGCACATGCCATCCCACGTGCACCCTCTAATAAACCTGTGGAAATGGTAATAATCCTGCTGGCTCCATCAACGCCCCCCTTTTGGAACACCTAATAGCTCCTTCAGCTCTGTTTGCAAGTAGCAGTGCAAAGAAAGTAATTACAGGTTTGGAATGTCCCAGGGGAAATATCCTAGGCCTGATTTCTTAGACTATCAGAAGGTAGAGGCCTAAATCTGATTAAGCATAGACTGCCTGATGAACAGGTTTTCTCTGCACAGGAGGATGAATATATACAATGCGTCCCCCACTGCTAGCATGGGCCTCAGAATTCACAAGAAACTCTGTTTTCAAATCATGGACATTTTACTCTTTCACCTATGGCGGCACAGTCAGGCCGTACCTGTATATCAGGAAGACCTATAAACCCAATACATATATTTACTGTGAAGGAAATCATATTGACCACTTTCTTGGTTAACTCAGAGTCATTTCAAAGAGTCTTTTCTAGAAACCTTGTCCCAGAGTCTCCAAGCTAGTTAGCTACTTAACTCCCATTGATTTTAATGGAAGCTGGGCACCCAAATACCTTGGATGGCCTGGGCCGAGAGTTCCAGGTGGGTCCTCCACCTTCCATCCTTTAGAAAACCATGGTATTGTCTTTGGGCCAGGTTTTCAAAAATATCCATAAAATCTTAGGGGCATAAGGCCAGAAAGGACCACCAGATGGGGAGAGCTCTGAGTTACTACAGAGAATTCTTTCCCAGGCGTCTGGCTGGAAGGTCTTGCTGATATGTGTATGGCTCTGTGGATATGGGGAAAATGGTGGATTGTGATATATTTTGACTTTAGCAAAGCTTTTGATATGATCTTCCACAGTATTCTTGCCAGCAAGTTAAAGAAGTATGGATTGGATGAATGGAGTATAAGGTGGATAGAAAGCTGGCTAAATTGTCGCGTTCAATGGGTAGTGATCAATGGTTCAGTGTCTAACTGGTAGCCGATATCAAGCGGAGTGCCCCAGGGGTTGGTCCTGGGGCCGGTTTTGTTCAACATCTTTATCAATGATCTGGATGATGGGATTAATTTCACCCTCTGCAAGTTTGCAGATGACACTAAACTGGGGGAAGAGGCAGATATGCTGGAGGGTAAGGATAGGGTCCAGAGTGACCTAGACAAATTAGAGGATTGGGGCAAAAGAAATCTGATGAGGTTCAACAAGGACAATTGCAGAGTCCTGCACTTAGGAAAGAAGAATCCCGTGCACTGCTACAGGCTGGGGACTGACTGGCTAAGCAGTGGACGAGAAGCTGGATATGAATCAGCAGTGTGCCCTCGTTGCCAAGAAGGCCAACGGCATATTGGGCTGTATGAGTAGGAGTATTGCCAGTAGATCGAGGGAAGTGATTATTCCCGTCTACTCAGCACTGGTGAGGCCATACCTGAAGTATTGCATTCAGTTTTGGTCCCCCCACTATAGAATGGATGTGGACAAATTGGAATGAGTCCAGCAGAGGGCAACAAAAATGATTAGGGGGCTGGAGCACACGACTTATGAGGAGAAGCTGAGGGCTTGTTTAGTCTGCAGAAGGGGGTGAGGATTTGATAGCAGCCTTCAACTACCTGAAGGGGGGTTCGAAAGAGGATGGAGCTTGGCTGTTCTCATTGGTGGAAGATGACAGAACAAGAAGCAACAGTCTCAGGTTGCAGTGGGGAAGGTCTAGGTTGGATATTAGGAAACACTATTTCACTAGGAGGGTGGTGAAGCACTGGAATGGGTTACCTAAGGAGGTGATGGAATCTCCTTCCTTAGAGGGTTTTAAGATCAGGCTTGACAAAGCCCTGGGTGGGATGATTTAGTTGGGGATTGGTCCTGCTTTGAGCAGGGGGTTGGACTAGATGACCTCCTGAGGTCCCTTCCAACCCCAATCTTCTATGATTCTATGATATGCTCAGGGTCTAACTGATCACCATAACTAGGGTTGGGAAGGAATTTTCACCTGGGTCAGACTGGCAGAGATCCTGTTTTTTGTTTTGTTTTGCCTTCCTCTGCAGCATGGAGTGTGGGTCACTTGCTGGTTTAAAGTAGAGTAAATGGAGGATTTTCTGTAACTTGAAGTCTTTAAGCCATGATTTGAGGATTTCAGTAACTCAGACTGAGGTTAGGGGTCTATTCAGTAGGGGATGGGTGAGGTTCTGTGGCCTGCAATGTGCAGCATGTCAAACTAGATGATCACAATGGTCCCTTCTGGCCATAACGTTAATGAATCTGTATGGCGATCAGTCAGACCCTGAGAGTGTGAGCAAGAACCAGCCAGTTAAGCACCTGAGAGCAAGAATTCTTTGTACCAGCTCAGAGTATCTGCCCATCCCACAAGCAACCCTGGCATACAATCCCACTCATAAATTTGTCAAGCTCTCTCTTAAAACCAATTCAGATGTATTGTAATACTCACTTTTAGAAATCTAGTAGGATTTATTGGAGCACTCCAAGTAACAACTTCAGCATACCCATGCAGAACTTAAATCCTCCCTACCTTCCTCAACTAAATAAACAACATAATATCCAAACAAAGTGACTTAATGTTAAGATAAAGACACAGCACCACCTATTGCTGGAAGTACTGTCTGCACGGTTCATTACAGAGTTCAGGTGCGTAAAGATGCAGATAGGCCTTTTAAATACCTCTTAAAATCTGGCCCTTGGTGTGCACATGTCAACACCAGCTCCTCTGAGTCCTGCTCCAAAATGCAATGAAATCAGTGAGAGTGAGTCCCATGACTTTAGTGGGGTTTGACTCTCAGGCTCTGGTACTCATTCTGTATGCAGAGTCCTCAGAGAACTCTGGCTGGTGGTCGCACTGGTCCCTAGAAATAGAAGGAGAAGATTAAAAAGGGTAGAAACAAGAAGAAAATAGAAGAGTCCGACAAGCTGACGAGGCTTTCAGAGCCAAGCCAGGCTGGTGCTGATAATTTCTTCAATCCTTACAAAAGGCACAGATGCTATTTCACGAGGATGCAAATGGTAATATGCAGTTAGAAGCGATTTAAAGTAATGCTGTAATGGCCTCAAAGCCTTTGTGTTTTAATCGCTAAATATGCTCAGACAAACAAAGTCTGCTGGTAACCTTCCTTTCTGGTGCTGCTCTTGTTGCCTTAACGCCCAATCTGCTTTCAGCCAGCTTCTCAAACCTTTCACTAGGATGTGTGAGGACTACCCCTCCCCACCCTGTGTGCAACCCTGGATCAAAGTGACATTTTGTGTCTCCTTTCTTCCAATTTTCTTTCAGAGGCCTCTGGATCATCACGTTTTGAAGGCAAGCTTGACAGATATTAAAATGTGCCTGCAGTCAGTATACAGAAACTCTCCTCAGCCAAAAGGAATATTAACCCACAACATCAAAGTGCACTTTCAAATCACATTTCTGATATCCAGGTACTATTTTAAAAACCTACCAGCTCCTGGAACTCTTCGAAGTCTCACAGAACTTTCATGGCCAATTTCAACCAAGAGAACAGATGTTTTTGTAAAGAATATTCTCTCCCCCCATTGTGCGGTTTGCTTGAGGTCTGCTGTGCCGGCTGTCTGCACAGATCTGTGGGTCAGAAGCAGATGACCAGAAAGCAGGAGTAGGGCTTGTTCTGAAGCAGGAGCAAGGCTGGAACAGGATCAGGCAGAGTGGTCCAGCATGCAGCCTTGCTGGCTTATTAGGATGTCAGGAGACTGAGCAGTCGCAGCTGCGGGGTCTGACTCCTGACAGTAGGTGAGCTCCCACTCATGTTTGAAAACATGAAGAAAGAGATAGATAATAAAGACAGAAAACATCATAAATCCCAGGTATATCCACATCTTGAATACTGTGGCAGATGTGGTGGGCCCATCTCAAAAAAGATCTATTGGAATTGGAAAAGGTTCAGAAAAGGGCAACAAAAACTATTAGGGGTGTGGAAGAGCTTCCATAGAAGAGATTAATAAGACTGGGACTTTTCAGGTTGAGAAAGAGATAACTAAGGGGGGATATGATAGAGGTCTATAAAATCATGACTGGAGAAAGTAAATAGGGAAGTATTATTTATTCCTTCTTATACAAGAACTAGGGGTCATCAAATGAAATTAATAGGCAGCAGGTTTAAAACAAACAAAAGGAAGTATTTCTTCACACAATGCACAATCAACGTGTGGAACTCCTTGCCAGAGGATGTTGTGAAGACCAAGACTGCAACAGCGTTCAAAAAAGAAGTCGATACTTTCATGGAGGATAGGTCCATTCATGGCTATTAGCCAGGATGGGCAGGAATGGTGTTCCTAGCCTCTGTTTGCCAGAAGTTGGGAATGGTTGACAGAGGATGGATCACTTGATGATAACCTGTTCTGTTCATTCCCTCTGGGACACCATTGGCCACTGTCGGAAGACAGGATACTGGGCTAGATGAACCTTTGGTCTGACCCAGTATGGCCGTTCTTATGTTCTTATTCAAAGGAGTGATACTGCCTTCTTTGGACTGTTTGTGGGAATGAGTGCTGGCCAACATACATAATGGGTGCACAACCCAGACCTAAGAGGACCTGATCTCTACTGAACTCCAAAAAGCACTAAACTACCAAATCAGCATGTTATGTGAGTCTTAATGGGACCTTTGAACATCTGTAAAATGGGATGATAATCTTTCCTGTGTCTGTCTAGCCTATTGGGGGGTGCCATCGGTTTGAGTCTGGGATAGTCTCACTCTCTGTGTACATCATAGAAATGTGGGGCTGGACGGAACCTTGAAAAGTTGTGAAGTCCAGCCCTCTGCATGGCAGCAGGACCATGAAAACCTAGACCATCCCTGACAGATGTCTAACACAATAGAGCCCTGATCTTGATATTACCTGTAGGTGCTTTTGAAATAAAAATAACAAATGAAAATACAGTAGAACCCCATTTATCTGAGCCTCCATTATCCGGCTCTCCATATCAACTAAACTGCCAGCATGCGCACACGAGTGTGGAAAATTGACATCACCTCCATGGCAACAATACTGTAACCGTTGCATCGTTTCAGCTTTGTAAAATGACCACGAATTCTAGCATTAATGCTTTGTAATGATGATCATTTTTGCATTTTAAAAAAAAATTGTACTGTTTGTGATGTTAGGTGAAAACAAGCTAAAGAGAGCTGGTGCCTTGTGTAACAGTGAACAGACTTTGTAGATGGTCCCTGTTAGGAGTGCTAGAGACAGTGTAGGATTCAGGCCTGTATTTTTGCCTGAGATAGAATTTTGCATCTTGTTTGCCCGTTTGATTCTTGACACACTTATATCCTTACTAATATGTGTAAACAAAGGACAAAGACACTTTGTGTTAGCATAATGGGAACAGCTAAGAATGGTTAAAGTGTTGCTGGGCGTGGTGGGAGTATAACATAGGGGAGCACACTTGAAGACTGCCTCAACTCCTGTCTCAAGGCAAGGTCAAGCAACCAGTTGAGAGGGGCAAGTGGGAATTGGAGGGAAGGTATAAAACACTAAAAGGTCCAAGAAATGCCTGTCCCTGACTGTAGCACAGCCTCACTCCTTACCTCTCCCATGGAATACAAAAGAGGTGGAACGAAGACCCCAGACTCATGACCCCCCCAGAAGGGAACATGACCATAAGTTGTAAGGGGTGGGACCGAGGGCCTGCATTGCAGATATAATTGTGCCTGCTAAGGATGGGGGAATGAGACACTGGGAAACAAGCATCTACATCAGAATTATGGGCATGTTTGCTGGAAACTAACCCCAATAAACATCTCATTGCCTGCACTTCAGATTTCTGGTCTTCTGCTCTCAGTCTGTGTGACAAGAACCAGGGGAGGGGGGTAAAGGGAAAGCGCTCTACCGGTCCCTATAGTGTTCACAGTTAAAGCGTGTAAAAATGATCAAGCCAACTTTTTAAAAACTCCTGTTGGTGTTCCTGTTAATCAATGGACAAACTATTGTTTGCGAGGACTAAAGGTTTGTATATTCTGTTAAGTAGATAAGAAGGGGGGGTATATTTTAATGCTTCTCTGGAAGGGGGTCAGCTAGTTTAAAAGCAACTTCACACCTTAAAATAACAGATAGAAAGATCTTTGGCCATTCTCCTGATTATCTCAATTTTTGATTATCCGATCTGGCCCTGGACCTAATTGGATTGGATAAGAGGGATTCCACTGTAATAATAATCTCTGAGATAATACCAAAGAAAATAAGAACAGACTAATGTACTGGAAGATCCTGGCTTGACATCTATTTGTATCTTGGTTACCTGTATCAGTTGTGAGGGGTCAAAAATTAGTGATTAGTTTAATTTTCAGGCATCAGTGCAGTAGTTAATTGTATAATGGATAATTAGCCCTTTTAGATGCTTCCATATTCCAGGATTTTCTGTAGCCATCATCTTCGATCCTGCTAGTAAGCACTTCTGCTTTGCTTTTATTTAAAAAAAAAAATCTTCTGGCTAAAAGACATTTTACAGAGTGAAATGACCGAAGGAGAATTTTGCATCAGTGAGTGGAATGAAAGTATTGGGCTGGTTGAAATGATTACAGCAGTAAGACACCAGTGTGATTGAAAAACACTGAAAGGCAAAATCTAGATTGAAATTCAAAGTGCTACTTTAGTTTCAGAATTCTACTTGCTGAAATTCAGGATGGGTTCAGGAGAACAAAATATCACCAATCCCGTGAAGCCAAAGATAAACACAAGAAGAAAATGATTATCTTGAGTTTACAGACTATAATCAAGTTCAAATTTACCCAGGTGCAGAGTAATATAACTGGGGATTTGGGTGATTCCAATTGCTAATAGCTTCTTTTACAGACAACCTCTCTCTTTAGAAATGAGATTAAGTGAGAATAAGGACTAGTTGTGTTTAATTAAAGTAAAAAATGAAGACTAACAAGTAATTGAATTCAAAATATTTCAGTGCAGAAAGAACAGTGAGCATGGATTGCTTTTACAACGTGCATATGATCATCTCTCTTCTTCTAAAGTGTCTAAAGGCTCACTTGATTGTAGCTAACACCCTAAAATGGGGAGTATGCATGGCTGAGGTAAGAATATCACAGCTGGAATTCCACAGAGCAGCCTCAATAGGATTTATATAAGAAGTAAATTTATGAGCCACATTGTAAGGAGCTCAACGAAAATGCAGATGCAGAAAACTATATTTGCACATGGGAATAGGGATTTGCATCATCTGGAGTCTTGCACTGGTAAATTCATGCACCCATAAATATTGTTAGTGTATTTTCTGAAACCTTTTGGAAAATTTGGCCCTCAATGTCAAATAGAAATGCTGGCGAGGATTCACGTTACTATTGATAATGTTGCTATAGTTTGTACATTTTCGTAAAACTAAAAACTCCTTGCAAGATTGCCATCCAAAGTCAAACAGCACAGCCACTGAAGGAAATGAATGGCCAGATTTACAATGGCATTGAACATGAAGAGGGACAAGGTCTATCTTGACGAATGCTTCCTTAAGTCAAATACATCATTTCCCTTGGGTTCCCAGAGTATCATCCTGTCTATTGCTTTAAATAGGAACAATACAAATTTGTAAGGGTGACGCATCTGCAGAGTTATATCTCCTGCCTCGGCACAAAACACAAATTCTGCTACTTGTAAAAGTTATTCACTTGAAGCAGACTGGCTGAATTGCACATCCACTAAACCTGGATACAAGGTTGGGAACAGCAGTTAAAAAAGGCTTTTCACTTTTTAAATTTAACTTATGTCCTTTGAGAATCAGTCACATTTTACACCTGAATTTGTTGCATGGAATATTTCAACTTAAAAAACTAAGTGTGTGCCTGAGAGCCTGCGAGTTGTTCTTTAACTCCTCCTGTGCCGCTGCTGTGAACACATCAATCCGTCTCTGGATTCAAACCCCTCTTTTGTATTGGTTCCCAGATTTCTCTGACTCTGAGAAAATTATTTCCTGTTATCTCTTTCTCTTCTTGGCTCAGCCCTCAGATCCCCCTTGCAGCTCTCTCATTCTTTTACTCCAGTGTCATCAATAGCTACTCCATCTTACTCAACAGATTTGGATGGTTGCCAAGGCCTGTCTGGAATTCAAGAGAGGCTGCCTTGCATGTTCTTAGAAAGTAACTGTTCCAGCTCAGGAGACACAACTTTTGATTTGGTTGGTCTGACTGGAGGATAGGCCACCTCTGGTCGGATCAGGTCATTACTTTCGTACTGGTTCCCTTTTAAGCATTTTGGCTGCGTGTAATTGTGAAGCTATCGGAGAGTGGACTGAGATCTCAGGGAATCTTGCCCCATCTCTACACCTAACCATACACAGGAACTCCAGCAGCCCCCTGAGTTTGCTAGCTAACTTCTGAATGTTCCTGAGCCAGTCCAGGCTGGGACTTCCCCTTCCACAGAAAACATTCGCTTTTAGTGCAGACGTTAGCAAAACAGCCTTCTTCCACTTAAACCATCGTCTCAGCTTCATTCTTTCTCTAAAGTCTCATTTTTCTCCTTAGCTGGCCAAAGTTTGAGACAGAGAGAGATATTTTGCAAAGAAGCTGAATTAGTTGTCGTACCTTTAGGTCAGTAATCAGGGCCAGATGCTGCATTCATTGGTGCCTCACTGATATACTTCAGCTGAGTATCTGGTCATTGGTCTACAGCTACCCTCTTACAACGGTTGTGCTTGGAATAACAGCTAGTAGGAGTTCATACAGGAGTTAGAAAAAACCCAGGAACTGAATTTATAAGAGCTTAACTGAATGCCATGGACTGGAGAGAAAATTCGTTGTTCCAGCAAGAAACTCTTCACCAGGGCATCAATTGACACTGGGATAGAACATACAAATGCACTTTAAACACATTGCCTCATCAGAACATAGTCTCCCTAGCACATCATACTGTTAGGACAAGCATCACGTTGTACTCCCTCCTCAAACCTTCCCCCTTTCCAGTCTCCACCTCACTGCCTGCCCAGGATCTCACTGCTTTCTCCAAGGAGAAAACCAACAAATTACTTTCCTTGGGTCACCTTCCCTTCTCACTTCCCCTCCTACAACTCTTACCACTTGTCATCCTTCAAATCCTTCCTTAAAGCTCCTTTGTTATGATTACTAAGAAAACTTGACAGCAGTTAGGGAGCTGGTGTGCTGCAAACACTACCTTTGTGCTGACCAAAAGTGTCTCAGGACAGGTCTACACTATAGACCTATATTGATAAGTCACCTGGGGTGTGAAAAATCCACACCCCGGAGCTCCGTAGTTATACTGACCTAACCCCCAGTGTAGACAGTGCTATGTTGGTGGTAGAGCTTCTTCTGTTGACAAAGCTATTTTAGGTATACGGAATACCTCCAGCAGGTAGAAACTTTCAAAATGGAAGAAATGCTTGATATGCAGCCACTGTAATGTAATGTTTGTAAACAAAGTCCCATCAAAATTTTTTAGTTCAGTTGACAAAATCATTTCCAGCCTTGTGTTCCTTGTTTGCCAAGTTCTTCAGCCGTAAGCCTAAGATTCCTGTAACAGCAGAACTCAGTCTAAAACCAAAAGCCTAGTTTTCAACCTATTATTTCTTGGCAGTTTCCCAGCAAGTTGCTGTTTAAAGTTAGCTGGATAGAAAGACTTGAGTCAGAGGTGGCGTGCGTCTACACAGTGTAAACGTTTGTCTCTGAAATTTCCTTCCATTGTTTCATTTTGTTTCCACTGAATTGGTGGAAAGACTCAGTGTTGTTACAATTTTGGAGATTTTTCATTCCCTAAACCGGTGGTTCTCAAACGAGGGCCGCTGCTTGTTCAGAGAAAGCCCCTGGCAGGTTGGACTGGTTTGTTTACCTGCCGTGTCCGCAGGTTCGGCCAATCGCAGCTCCCAGAGGCCACGGTTCACCGCTCCAGGCCAACGGGGGCTGTGGGAAGCGGCGGTCAGTACGTCCCTCGGCCCACGCTGCTTCCAGCAGCTCCCATTGGCCTAGAGAGGCGAACCACGGCTACTGGGAGCTGCGATCTACTGAACCTGCAGACGCAGCAGGTCAACAAACTGGCCCAGCCTGCCAGGGGCTTTCCTTGAACAGGCGGTGGCCCTAGTGTGAGAACGACTGCCATAGACTGTGCCCATAATTATGATTCACGAATTGTTCTAATTCCCGTTTCTCTCAAAGCAGCGGCACAACGCTGATGATTAAGGAGAAGAGTTGAGCTCTGGATAATAGTACATAATTCAATTATACATCTGAATCAGATTAACTCTCTCCTTATTTCCTCCCTGAATAAGTGTGATATATCAAGCAAACGTGCTTGTGATGGGCATGTAGTCCTATGTGAATATTTCATCCTGTCTCCTTTTGGTTTGACAAGGCCTGAGGAAAGGTAGGCCTGTATTTGTAGCATTGTAGGACTGGGAATTATGAGAGGCAGCCATTTAGAGGAACATCTGAGGTTCAGTCTGACATACTATACCCCTGGAGACCACTTGCTATGAAGAGGTGTAAAGAGCCAGGGCCATATCCTCAGCTGGTGTAATCTGACATACACTGACTTCACTGGCTTCTGTTTGTCACTCTGCCAATGGCCTGCTGTGAGAACATGACCAAGTTACGTCCCTTACTCTGTGCCTTTGTTTCTCCACCTACCTCTTTGTCTGTTTAGATTGTTTTTGGAGGTAGGGATTATGTCTCCAACTACGCACCTGTTCAGGCTCAACTCCACAGGACCTTGATCTCAGCTGGGGTATCTATGTGTTACCATCACTCAAAGTAATAGTAATTACAATAAAGAATTGCCACACACCCATTACAATTCTATAGTGAAACAATCCTGGGTCAAACCAATCCACACAGCAGCCATCCTGCTGCAATGTCTTTCTATCGTGGCTCTATTACAGGCTCTTTTTGAGCCAACTTAACCCTTGTGCCCGATACTATATTGCACCCCAACAGGCAATGAGTTAAACTAATGAGCAACCCTCACCCAATATGGGGCACTCATTCCCACCCCAAAGAGAACACAAGGTGAATGAGCCCTGAAGTGGGAGCGTTGGTTCTGAGGAATTTCCTGGAACTCTTGAAACATTCCTTCCGAAGCTGTCTATGTAGCCAGAGCTCGCTTGGGGGCCAATTCTGCCACCTTCATAGACTTTAAGGTCAGAAGGGACCATTATGATCATCTAGTCTGACCTCCTGCACAATGCAGGCCACAGAATCTCATCCACCCACCCCTGTAACAAACCCCTAACATATGTCTGAGTTACTGAAGTCCTCAAATCGTGGTTTGAAGACCTCAAGCTGCAGAGAATCCTCCAGCAAGTGACCCGTGCCCCACGTTGCAGAGGAAGGCGAAAAACCTCCAGGGCCTCTGCCAATCTGCCCTGGAGGAAAATTCCTTCCCGACCCCAAATATGGTGATCATTTAAACCCTGAGCATGTGGGCAAGACTCACCAGCCAGCACTCAAGAAAGAATTCTCTGTAGTAACTCAGATCCCATCCCATCTAACATCCCAGACCACTGAGCATACTTACCTGCTGATAATTTGGCAATTGATCTTTGATTAATTGCCAAAATTAGGCTATTCCATCATACCATCCCCTCCATAAACTTATCAAGCTTAAGTCCTTGAAGCCAAATATGTCTTTTGCCCCCACTACTCCCCTGGGAAGGCTGTTCCAGAACTTCACTCTCTAATGCTTAGAACCTTCGTCTAATTTCAAGTGTAAACTTCCTAGTGTCCAGTTATATCCTTTGTTTTGTGTCCACATTGGTACTAAATAAAATAATCCTCTCCTCCCTAATATTATCCTGCTAGATATATTTATAAAGAGCATCATATCGCCCCTCAACCTTCTTTTGGTTAGGTTAAATGAGCAAGCTCTTTCAGTCTCCTTCAGATAAGATGCCTGCAAGTTAGATCCCTGCAAGTCACAGACGCTGATGAAATGCGTCCTAGAATACTCGAGGAGTTAATAGAGGAGGTATCTGAGCCTCTAGCTATTATCTTTGGAAAGTCATGGGAGACCGGAGAGATTCAGAAGACCTGGAAAAGGGCACAATATATAGTGCTCATCTATAAAAAGGAAATAAAAACAACCCAGGAAACTACAGACCAGTTAGTTTAACTTCTGTGCCAGGGAAGATAATGGCAAGTAATTAAAGAAATCATCTGAAACACTTGGAAGGTGGTAAGGTGATAGGGAAATAGCCAGCAAGGATTTGTAAAGAACAAATCGTGTCAAACCATCTGATAGCTTCTTGTGATAGGATAACGAGTCTTGTGGATAAGGGAGAACCAGTGGATGTGTTACCTAGACTTAGTAAGGCATTTGATACGGCTCCGCATGATATCTTATCGAAAACTAGGCAAATACAATTTAGATGGGCTACTATAAGGTGGGTGCAATACTGGCTGGATAACCATACTCAGAGAGTGGTTATTAATGGCTCCATTTCTGCTGGAAAGGTTATAACAAGTGGGGTTCTGCAGGGGTCTGTTTTGGGACCGTCTCTGTTCAATATCTTCAATCAACGACTTCGATGTTGGCATGAGTACGCTTATCAAGTTTACAGACGATACAAACTGGAAGGATAGCAACTGCTTTGGAGAACAGGGTCAAATTCAAAATGATCTGGACAAATTGGAGAATGTGCTGAGTAAAACCGCATGAATGTTCAATAAAAACAATGCAAAGTGCCCACTTAGGAAGGAACAATCAGTTTTCACACATACAGAATGGGAAGAGATTTGTTTAGGAAGAAGTATGCAAGAAAAGGATCTAGGGTTATAGTGGACACAAGCTAAATCTGAGTCAACAGTGTGATACTGTTGCAAAAAAAGTAAACGTGATTCTGGATGCATTAACAGGTGTGTTGTAAACAAGAACAAGAAGTCATTCTTCCTCGCCTCTACTCTGAACTGGTTAGGCCTCAATTGGAGTATTGTGTCCATTCTGGGCACCGCATTTCAAGAAGATGTGGAGAAATTGGAGAGTCCAGAGAAGAGCAACAAGAGATTAAAGATCTTGAGAACATGATCTATGAAGAACAGGATGAAAGAATTGGGTTTATTTAGTTTGGAAAAGAAGAGACTGAGAGGGGATGATAGCAGTGTTCAGCTATCTAAAAGAGTGTCATGAGGAGGGAAGAAAACTTGTTCACCTTAGCCTTTAATGGTCAGAACAAGAAGCATGGGCTTACTGCAGCAAGGGAGATTATAGTTGGACATTAGGAAAAGTTCCTAACTGTCAGGGTAGTTAAACACTGGAATAAATTGCCTAGGGAGTTTGTGAAATCTCCATCTCTGGAGTTATTTAAGAGTAGGTTAGATAATGTCTATCAGGGATGTCTAGAGAGTATTTGGTCCTGCCATGAGGGCAGGGACGGGACTCGATGACCTCTCGAGGTCCTTCCAGTCCTAGAGCCTATGAATCTATGAATCTATAAGATAGGTTTTCCATTCCTAGGATCATCTAGTGTCCTCCTTTGTACCTGTCCAGTTTGAACTCATCCTTCTTAAACATGGGAGACCAGAACTGCACCAGTATTCTAGATGGGTCTCACCAGTGCCTTGTATAATGGTACTAACATCTCCTTATCTTTACTTGAAATACCTCGCCTGATGCATCCGAAAACCGCATTAGCTTTTGAACGGTCATATCACATTGGTGGCTCATAGTCATCCTGTGATCAACCAATACTCCAAGGTTTCTCCTCCTCTGTTACTTCAACTGATGTGTCCCAATTTATAACTAAAATTCTTGTTATTACTCCCTAAATGCATGACCTTGCACTTTCACTATTAAATTTCATCCTATTACTATTACTCCATTTACAAGGTCATCCAATCTTCTGTATGATATCTCGGTCCTTCTCTGTGTTAGCAATACTCCCAGCTTGTGTCATCCACAAACTTGAAAATGGCTTGCATTTATGTCCCAGTTCCTTTAATATTCTTGGATGAAGATTATCTGAGCCCTCGATTTCGTCCATTAAGCTGTTCGAGTTGTTCTACCTCGGATGTGGTAATATCTACCTCAATAGCCTCATTCCATTTGCCATCCTACCATTAGCCCAAGATCCTCATTAGCCGCATTTAAAGTCTGAGGCAAAGTATTTGTTTAGATATTGCCCATGCCTAGATTATTCTTATCCTCCATTCATCTCAGTGTTTAGCGTTTCCACTTCTTCTCTCTTTGTTTCTTCTTATTTATATGGCTATAGAACCTTATACTATTGGTTTTAATTCCTTTGCAAGGTCCAACTCTACATGGCTTTTGCCTTTCTCACTATCCTAACTGTTCTGGACCGTCAATAAGGTATTTCTTTAATCCTTCCATCTTCCTCACTTGTAGGCTGTCTGCTTTTTCTAATCACCTCTCTGAGATGCTTTGCTCATCCAGCTTTAGTCTACGACTCCTTCCTATGAACTTTTTCCTCCCTTTTTGGGATGCAGGCTTCTGATAGTTCCTGCAAACTTGAACTTGAAGTATTCCAGGCCTCTCCGCCTTTAGATCCCCAAGTTCTTCAGTCAACCACTTCCCTACTACTTTCTTAATTCTTTAAAGTTAGCCTTTGAGAATCAAAACCCTAGTCCAGATCATTTTTGTTTATCCTTCATCTAGTTTGAACTGATTAGCTCATGATCACTCGAACCAAGGTTGTCCCCTACAACCATTTCTTCTATGAGGTTCTCACTACTTACCAAACCACATAAAATGGCATCCCCTCTTGTTGGTTCTTCAACTACTGGTGAAGGAATCCATCAGCTTCGCATCCAAAAAATCTGAGCTATTATTCTTACTAGCACTTGTCCTCCAGTCTATATCTGGGAATTAAAGTCTCCCATGATCACACAATTCCATTAGTGTTTACTTCATTAAAAACATTAAGAGGTCTCTATCGATATCAAATCAGATCCCGGAGGTCTGTAGCACACCCAAGCACTATCTCAGGGAGGCTCTAGTAGCTTTCTTCCCAGTGTGATTTTTGCCCAGACAGACTCTGTCTTATCCATTAATCACTTCTTTAATTTCTTACCAGTTAACCTCATCGTTGATATACAATGCTACTCCACCACCTTTGCCTTTATTTCTGTCTTTCCTAAACAGCACATAGCCTTCAATGTACTCCAGTCATGACTACTATTCCACCATGTTTCTGTTTTCCCTATAATATCCAGTCGACCCACTGTGCTCGCATAGGCTCCGCAAGGAACGAGATGCAGCTAGGTGGGAGTCAGGGTATCAGAATCTGGCTGTGAGATCTGCCTCCAATTCTGAGCAGGTATGAATCAGCCTAGCCCAACTGTAGTCAGTGGAGCCACAGTGATTTGTAGCTTCTGAGAATCTGGCTCCTCCGGTAAGACTGTCAGACTCAAGCTCCATAGTCCAGATTCTGCCACCCTCACTATCATGGAATCCTGACTCCATGAATACTCCCATTAAAACCAACGGGACCGCTGGCCCAGTAACATGTTACTCAAGCTCAATAATGGTGGCAGAATGTGGCCCTTTGTAAGGTGTAAATAGCAAGGGACCAGATTCTATTAAACTTGCTCAGTATCTGACTTCCTGAACAGTCCCATCAATCAATGGTGCTACGCATGGAACAAGGGACTACTCAGAGTGAGTGAGGGCAGGAGAATCTTTCTTTAGGTGCGGAGTGGGGTCTAGATCCATAGATGGCTTTGGTTACTATGCAAGATCCCTCACGTGCTCTTTTAATTCTTCATTCTCTCATTTGGTGCCTGAAGGGGGCTGCGAGGTAGCCGTAAGGCATCTTCATAACAGAAGTCAGTTGAAGTCAATAGTGGTGGGCATCACCGGTGTGAAAGCAAGGAACAGTGTGGATCAGGGCTAGCTTGAGTGGAACTGCACTGTGGCAGGAAAGAGAAACGTTACGGTCAAAGCCACTATTCCCACCGTTTATGTATAGAAGCATTTGTTGGTAGATGGAAAGAAAAGATGAAAGGTCTTTAAAGTTTTCTGTTATATTGCCTATTATGCTCACAAAAGAACATTCTAAAAATCATTGCAGTCTGGGAAGGAAATTCCTCCGTGCTCGTTCAATGTGTTTCCAAGTAAAAGCCAAGCAGCATGACTTTATAGAAGCTTGGCACTTGAGGAATGCATTTATAGCACTTGTACAACACTAACTGAAGGTGCCCTCCCTTCCTTTGTGTTTTGCCTGGTCTTTCTTTTGTCCAGCTAAAATCCTTAGGTGTCTTTCACCCTCATAAGCATTGGCTTTCACAGTAGTCTGAAATTTGATTTTACACTCAGTAGCCCACAAAATAAGACACGAAAGATGATTGGAAAGCCTTATCTTTCTGAAACCTCTCTAATACCAGTTAAGACCATGGCATAAAGTAAGGATGAAATTTCACCTATACTCTGAATCTACGTGGTTTTATGGTTGAAGTCAGATCCCTGAAGTTATTTAAGAGAGAATGTTCATGCAGAGAAAGATGCAGTGCAATAAATGGCTTTTGTGGGGCCTTAAACATGCGGGAAAGTTGAGACATAACCGCAAAATTTGTTGTGAGCCAACTCCAAAGCCAAGTTCATAATTGCTAATATACAACAGAATAAAGGAAGATCAAGCAAAGCAAACGTATTTAAATTATGACAGACCCAGACCAGTGGGGTACAGGAGTCTGGTAGAGGGCAAATATACTGGTCACTGGATGAGTAGTTTTCTGTTCCCGGAGTGACCAGAGCAGGGGCTGCACTAGAGTAATCAGGAACCTGCTAGAACCAATTAAGGGAGACAGGCTGATTAGAACACCTGCAGCCAATCAAGGCAGGCTAATCAGGGCACCTGGGTTTAAAAAGGAGCTCACTTTCAGTTTGGTGATGCGTGTGTGAGAGCTGGGAGCAAGAGTGCAAGGAGCGGAGAGGGAGGGGAAGAGGGACAGGGAGAGGGTGTGCTGCTGGAGGACTGAGAAGTACAAGCATTATCAGACATCAGGATGAAGGTCCAGTGGTGAGGACAAAGAAGGTATTGGGAGGAGGCCATGGGGGAGTAGCCCAGGGAGTTGTAGCTGTCATGCAGCTGTTACAGGAGGCACTATAGACAGCTGCAATCCACAGGGCCCTGGGCTGGAACCCAGAGTAGAGGGTGGGCCAAGGTTCCCCCCTAAACCTCCCAACTCCTGATCAAACGCAGGAGGAGTTGACCTGGACTGTGGTTTCTACCAGAGGGGAAGATCACTGATGCGAGCAAATCTGCCAATAAGAGCAGGACCCACCAAGGTAGAGGAGGAACTTTGTCACAAAATAAAAAAGAAATGTATCTTTTTTGCCTCCTGAAGCTTTGAAATTCCTATGCCACTGATTTTTCAGACTTTTCATTGATATCACTTTGAGGGTGAAGAACTTGTGGAAAAGGGATGATGAGATTGAACATGGAGGATCAAAATTCCAACTCTATAAACTGCAAATGAAAATTCCACATTTGTGAATGCGGGTGCATACATGTACCTTTTCAGTTACAAATCTTTTTCATTGAAGTGGCTGCTTACACATACACAAGGAACTGCATGTAAGTGCAAACACAAGGCTGTACACACAGATTAGGAAGCTACTTTTGAAAACTTGACATATGGCATCAATAGGGACTTTAGTGTTGTCTGTGAGATGAAAACACTGGTTTTCCCAGGGCTTTGATTGATGGAATTACTTCTTTGTTCTTTCAACTGAATATTTTTCTAGTTTACTACATAATAGTCACATTTACTCTGATTATAAGGACCGGGATATACTAAATTCTAATGGAACAATATCTGCAAAACTCACATAAGAATGTTTTATCACTGAAACTATAAAGACTCCTCTATACTGTTCATATTTTTATACTCTGCAGAGCGCTTTAGAAGATTAACAGAAGCCTCTATAAAACACTCTTTAAATTAAATATTGCATTTATTTTAACAGCTCCAATCCCCACTTTCCTGCAACATTTCAAAAATAAAACTAATCTGAGGATGTATACATGGCTTCCAACCCATAAAACTCATTTTTCATTATTTCCCCAATCTTGAAATGTGGATTTTGTTTATCTGCAACACAATCCATTTTAGCAAAAGTCTTGGCATTTAAGTGGCTGGGCTGACAGCAAACAAACATATAAAGAAGTTCATAAGCATATTAATAAAATTGATGTAAGCAAATTAATGTAGAGTCACTGGAAACCAAAATGGGTTCTCCCAAAGAAACTTTGCTAAAGATACGTATTTTATAACTTAAAAAACATTTTACTCTTCCCTATTGGATATTTTTCAAAGCAATATAGCTTAGATCCCTCCCATTATATTGTACTAATGTACACTATGATCACAATATGTCTTATCAATATACCCATTGCCCTTAAATTCAAATTATGATAACCCTTTTTGTCTAAACCAAGTGAAAAAGTCTGTTTCACAACTATATCCCCTACCTGGAACTAACATGGATTATTATGAAAGGTGGGAGGTCTGAAAAAATGCTTTTTCTGTTGTGATAGCAAAGTGAGCCTGTCATAAGTAGATAGGTAAGGTAAGGGTTAATTGGTAAGGATTAATTTTCTTTTGCCTGTGAAGGGTGAACAAAGGGAAAAACATCTGACCAGAGAACCAATCAGAGAACTGGATTGTTTAAAAGTCAGGGGCGGGAATTTGTATACTCAGGGTCTTTGTTGTTTCCTCGGCTGTGAGTAAACAAACTTTTCTTCTAACTCCCTCTTATTTCAAAGTTTCTCCTAAAAGTCTGTGAGTACAAAAGGAAACAAAGTACATAGGCTATTATATGCTTTGTGTTGTATTTACATGTATGTTGATTTGCTGGACTGGTTTAATAGGGCTATCTTTTAAATCAGACTGTTTATTCAGATTTTCTTATAAGCAAGAGCCTGTACTGAGTTTCTTAATGCAAGATTATTGTTCTGTATTTTCTTTCTTTTTATATAAAGTTCTTTTTTAAAACCTGGCTGAGGTTTTTGGGGTTTCTCTAGTGAGGCTACAGGAAGGGGGGTTGGAAAATCTCTTTATATTAGCTTTACTAGATTTGAAGGCATCGCCTCGGGGGAAAGTGATTTCCTTCTTTGTTTTGCCTTCAAGGACTTAAGTACTACATCGCCCAGGCTCACCCAGGAAGGGGGGGAAGCTGGGGAATGAGATAGGGAGACCCAGGGGTCTGGGTCTTGGGGGTCTTCCCAAAGGAAGTTGGGGAGTCCACAGAGGGGGTCCCCCAAGGAGTATTTGGGGAATCCAGGCTGATAAGAGCCTATTCTTATCTGGTGGCAGCGAGAAAATATCCAAGCGGTAGTGAGCTTGGGGGAGTTTCAGGTAAGCACCCAGATTTTGGACGCTAAAGTCCAGATCTGGGACAGGAGGCTTTACCACAGAGCCCTAAAGATTTAAATTGTTCTCAATATAGATGGTTAGAACCCACAGCAAAAAAACACATTTTTCTAAATGGATTCCCAGAGTCTCCAAAGCAACCAGGGTGGATATCAATATGTAACAGAGAAGACGTGTAATCTGGGTTTGGTCATCAGCATTACATACAAGAAAACATTAGGCTATAATGGTTTGTAACTGACAGCTTGTTTATCCATCAGTGTGTTATAACTGGATTGGATTGGAGAATCAACGGTGAGATCCCATGTTTTCTGCAAACTTCTTCATCTTGGCTGAACCTGCCTGGGGAATGTTTGTTTTAATCATCTCTGCTCCCATCTTTACATGAACATGAGCTAGATTTTGATAGACTCAGAGCTTTCATGATTTACAACTTTTCCTGGCTATTTCTCACACCTAAAAAGTAGCTGGAGATACATGAGAGCTAAAGAGAAGAAAAGTGAAGAGCTCTAACTTTAGTAGAAAGATTCAGGGCCCCTCGGACCTTTCGTAATGAAGCAACAACTAGCTGTTCTGAGGGCAGCTGTCACTCATTTGGTGGACTGCCCAGTGAACTGTTGTAAATAACCATGTTCCCCAAAGCGTCGCTTGCTAGAACTAGCCTTTACTGCTCTCATCAGCTTCTTTCAACACTGCAGGCAGAAGCCATTGCTGCTACCAGATGAATTTCCCTGGTATAGTACATATTACAATGATGTTCTGTAAAGCTAAGGGAAGTGTATGTTTTAATGGAGCGGCATGCAGCATTACACAAGTTGATAAGCTAAGGTCCAGATCTTAAATTACAGCCAAGTAAGCTAGACTCTGCATGCAAAATTGGCCTTTTCCTCACCAAATCCTGAGCTTGCTCTGTGTTGGTCCAGTTCCACAATAAGTGCAGCTGGCTGTAAACAGCCCCATGAGGCCGATCTGGCAGCCAGAGATCAGCAAGGCATCGATCCACCTTGGCCATGCTGGCTACTCATGGTCACACCCCTTTTATAGGCTGCAGTGCCAGCTCTATAACACGGGAAGATCCTACTACCCGGGGGGAGTCTTCCCCTGGCTGACTTATGCCAGTTTTTGATCCATAATCCACATGGTACACTAGAGGCTCAGGCCCAGTGTCTTCGTCGTAGCTGCTCATCTGGCCCATTAGCAAAAGGCAAATAGGTACAAAGAAATACACAAGAGAATAATTGTTGCCTAGCACACTTGAATGGACTAGCTGTTTATCACATATTTCTCTTAGCACCGGACAGGAAACATGGTATAACGGATCCTCTGTCATATGCTAGATAGTTAATACACTTTTGGGAACTGGTTTACAGGTGGTGATTATTGTTCTGTCAACACCATTCACTTTAGGAAGTGCCATATTGTTTCTATGGAACAATTTTCTTCCATTCTTCCTTTGCTCAGATTAAAACTATTGATTTCCTTGGGAAGCAAGGGTTCTTCAGACAGCGATTGTTCTCAAGCATAACAGTTGTAGATCGGTTGGTATGGTCGCATTGTCACAGGTGTGATATTCTATGCTATTAAGCTTGGGGAGGACAGTGAAAAGCATAAGAACATTATGCCATCAACCCCAAGGTAGTTCAACACAAATAATTGTGTCTGAAATCAACTACATGAGGCATTAAAGTCTTTTCCTTGTGTTGTCGCTTTATATTGAGAAAGTGAAGAGATAGTAAAGACAGAGTTTATCCCACTGGGTATATTTTTAAAAATATTCTTATTGGTTTATCGTAGAAAAAGTAGGTGAGAAATTTCCAAAGAGATGCTGTTCGTTGTCCGACTTGGATACATTTATGTTGAAATAGATGTTACTGCGAAGTGGTGCATTGACAAGAATGAATCTCTTGACTTCTAGGCTATTTATCACAGTTTTCCCTAGATATAAAGAGTTCAAGGAATTCCCAGGGCCCAATAAATGCAAAGATGTATAGGTTGGTAGTATCACTAAGACTAAAGATAGAGTAGAATAGGATTAGAATAGATCAGGTCATTAATAATATAATACTGTTGCTCCCTTTTGACCCAAGCAGCTAGTCATAGTTTGGGCCCTAGGGATGTTCCAGTTGGAAGTAGAAATTAATGGAGTCTGGTATATTCTTTGATGCAATCTTATTTCTTAGAAGGAATGTACAGAGTCCTGCTTCTCTGAACACAGGAGAAACCCAAAACAAAAGAGCGGTTTGTTAGCGTACAGTCCCAAACCTTGTTAGGAAACAGACCCAAAAGCTCTCTCTCTAGCTGTTTTCAGGGTCAAACTCTGTTCCTCAGAGACTGCTCCTGGGCTTTCTTGTTTTTTTCTTCTGCCCCTCTCTCTGTTCTTGTCTGTTCTGCCTTCCCTAGCACGCTGATACGCACACTCCTCACAAAACCCTTTTTCCCCCTCCATCCGAAGTCCTGGGTGGGTTCACAACCCCTGCTTCACTCAGGCAGCAGGCTTCTGCTCGACTCATCCTGAGGATTATGTTCATTGAAAAGTATGTCCACGCCCAATTTGAAACAGCTTTTAACTCAACTCAGCTCCTGACATCACTACTGGATTCTGCCTCCTTGTGCATGTTACAATTTACTTTACTCAGAGATTTCAAAGGATCTACGAGTCCAGTAAGGCACTAGTCCAGCTGAAGGCAGAAGGTGGCCTCAGACTTGGAAAGACGGTATTTAAGGGAGAGGCCATGGTCTAATGGTGTGAAACTGGGACTCTGGGACCCCAGAGCCGTGGTGCTTGAGCAGCCCTATGCAGGTTAGACATGTTACACAGCATTCGCAGCAGCGAGGAGAAGCAATGCTGGCCACCCACTGCCCACTCAGGTTCATCCCCCATGGCTCCTCCTGATTGGCGTTGCACCCCCTGTGCAGGACTCATGGGCCACAGGGCCAAACCTGAGTGGGCGATGGGGTAGCCAGCGCTGCTTCTCCTTGCTTCTGCCATGGGGGCTAGCTCCTGCCACAGGGCTCTCCACTAGGGGCCTGCCCAGCCTCTCCATGCTTCCAGCAGCTTGCGCCCCCTCTTAGGGACAGGGCCTGACACTCCATCTGGGAGGGCTGTGCTGGAAGATGGCATGGACTAGGCAGGCAAGGTGCTGAGGCCAGTTACCACAGTGGGATAGCTCCACAGGGACTGACATGGGTAAAAATAATCTGGAGGCCCCCTGGCTCCCAAGCACTGACACGGATCTTCTCTGTCGTCTTGGGCAAAGCCCGTCAGTGCTGATTTGTAGATGTGCTCAGTGTTACAGATCTGGCTGAGTCTCCATCACAACAGTTACCTGTCTGTTGGATTTGGACCCAACTCCTGGGCCATGTGCTGCAGTGTCCCCCTTGATGTGGACAGTGTTACTAGCTTTGCATCTCTAAGGCACACTGACCTCTTGGCTGCATCCTTTTTGGGCAGCGGGGCCATGCGTTCCAGCCACCTTAAACTGAGGATCCACTTCTCAGCCCCCCTCTCCCAGTTCCTCTCAGAATTGGCCCCCTCAGAATCATTTACTGCCCCTGGTTTGTATCTCACAAGCCCAATCAGTGTGTAAATCTGACATAGTATAGTGATCTCTTTTACCTGTTTACCTTTTCTGTGTTAGGTGTCTAGTCTCTGAGCACCTCCCGCTCTTTAACGTCGTTATCCTCACAACCCCCAGCAAGGTTCAGAGGGAACATAATTAGGATCTGGTTCTTCTGGGTGCCCAGTGCCTCCAGGCCACTACCTGGCAGCCATGGTAGTGCCACATGCTGTGCCACAAAGACTCAGTGCAGGTACATACCCACAATGTACCACCTCAAAAGACTGGACTGACAGATTCCCTTGTGGCCCCTGATTGGTCCAGGAGCCCCATTTAAGCACAGGAGGAGTTCCAGGAAGTGTCTGTGAAATGAGGTGGACTCTCTTACAGACTATAGAGATGGACCTGCTTCCCAGCTCACTTTTGAACTCTTGACTGTAGCTTAGACCCTTGGCTTCTGCTTTTGATCTCTGACTCCAAGCCTGACCCCTGGCTTCAGTGGGTCTAGCTTTGAGCCTTGGCATTGGTTATTGAACTCTAACCCTGGCTACAGATCCTCGGTTTACCCCTTGAACTCTGACTCTGTTCCTACTCCTGGCATTAGTAAGAAGACCCTGACCCCTAACCTGAGCTTAGACTCTGATCCTGGTTCTGACCCCTGACTTAGGCCTCTGGACTCTGGCATTGGTTCTGATCATTAAGCCTGACTGCCCAGGTCCCACTCCTCACACTTGCTGTAGCAGAACCATTGGATCCTTTGATTAGAAAACAATCACCTTTGATAACTCTGTGTTAGTGCCTTCAGGGAGGTGTCAGGCATTACAGTAAGCTTCATTTGTGGTCAGTTATAGTCACATACTCATCATTCAGCTCAGTCTTCAAAGTGGTAGTTGCAATGTCAAATGAAAGACACAAATTGATAGACATGCAGACAAAGACCCATCCATCACACTCAGCACCTTGGAAAATAAGGACCCTGGCTTATCTGCTTTTTTGTAAACTGGGGATGATAACATCTACTTCAAAGTGTTGCTGTGAGGGCAAGTTTAATCCTCGGCAATGGCGTTACACTGCTTTGAGTCAATTCCCCGCCTCCCCCCATGTGTGTATGGCATTTTGAACATAAGAAACGGCTCCACCACTCTGCAGAAGGTGAGTTCAATGTTTAAGCACCCAGCTGTAGAGAGAGGAATTTCACCCAGTATTGTTGCTTTGTTTTTATTATGGAGTCAAGAAAGGGCTGTGATGTTCAATTCTTTGAAGACCTCCCAGATGTCTTCAGTTTTCCCCTTCAGTCAACTTCTGTCAGATACCTCTTCTTCAGCATTCCATAGCTATTTTGTAATGAGAATTCTAGGGAACAGATCAAATTCCCAGTGCAATAAATTACTGCAGTGAATAATAGAACCTGGAGTCCTCTCGCAACCTTTAAAAGCATCTGTAAGTAAGAAATGGCCTTCATAACACCACATATTCAAGATGGAGACAAAATTCTGTGTTCACTATGAAGGGAGTACAGCCTAATCACTGTTTTATTTGCTTAATTTAATGGAGTGTTTAGACTATATTACATTAAAAGACAGCACCGAAAACGTAATTAACTGCCACATTTTGAGGGCTAGCACTTTTAATATGCATTGAAATGGTTTAATCCATTAAAAGTAGCCATTCCCATTTAAATGGAAGAATGTCAGCCTGAGGATGGAACGGGCATGGGCCTCTTTGTATCTGCTCTAAATCAGCATGGAAATACCAAGGCCCAATCAATAACATTTAAAAAGGAGGGATTATGAATTGTGCTAGTCCTGCAGAAAGGATTTGGGTTCGAAGCTACAGGATAGAGCCCAACTCTTAGCCTGCTCAAAATGGCAGATATTAATTTGACAGTGTCCAGAGTTGTTATGAACTTGAACGTGTCACAGATTTTTTCCCTAACTAAAGATGTGGGATTGAAACAGAGGTGATTTCTGAGGTGCTGTGAAAGATGCGTATGGACAGCATGAAGTTGTCAAAGTTAGAATCAGGACTCACAATTTGTCAGACCACTCTGTTTTATTAGCGCAGCGCTCTGCCAATAACACCCAGATAATGTGAGTGGCCATGCAAGACCCAAACAGTCTTATTTATATAGATAAAAGAGTGGGAATTAGACAAAGGGACAAAGAAAGCAAAACAATAAAATTCACCTGGGGCACAGCATGCATATCCTACTTCCTTACTAACTCTTATCGATCTAAGGCTAATACTTCACCAATTGCCCTTAAACAGTGCAATTGTTCTATGTTAATGTCTATATTCCTGACACCTGGGTTGTAGCATTCCAACAATTTTGCTTAAAGGTACAGGCAGCATTTCTTTAATCCTTTCTATTTTCACAATATAATTCATTCTGCTTTCACAAAGTGTTCCAGTGAGGATGTGCCAAACAGCTTGGTAGAATTACAGGTACTGTCCTTTTAATATTGGCCACTTATTGACTCTTGCCTAAAGTCACCTGTTTGCATGAAACCTGCCAGTTGTGAAAATAATTAGGCAGGAAACGCTGACCTAAATGTGTTTGCAAGATGAATGCAAATTGACTGATGCATTAATAACCGCAGCTGCATTACGCATTAATAATAGCCCAGAATAGTTTCAAATGGGGAATAAAGAGGCAAAATAAATAATACCAGAAATTAGATTGCTAAACTGAGACTGTTTTTTTGTACAGCACGTCGCTCGATGGGGTCTGATTCTGATTGGGTCCTCTGGGACTACAAGAATATTTTGTTTTATATTTTTCTCTAATCTTACCCGGATCATCTTAGTATTTATTCACCCAAAGGCAAAAACTTCCACAAGGCCCTGATTCAATCCCATTCAAGGAATTCATTACATGAGTCCTTCCTTTGACTTCAATGGTCATTGGATCGGGATCCAAATCTGCATGGTGGGTAGAGGACGGAATTGTTCCCCCAGCACTTTGAATGGCAATGGCATAAATGTGTGGCTACTACCATGGGGCTGAGGCCGCAGTAGCATCCACGCTCCTGCTCCCATACTTGGCAGAGAGGAATGGCTGGTGCAAGGGATCCACCGCCATCTTCCCAAGCCATTCTACATGAGAATGTCAATAACTCTTAGTGGGGCATACAGAGGGTATCCAAACCTTCTGAGAGTCCCCTGTCCTGCCCCTCACTATGCTAAGGTTCTACTGCATCTGGCGCCTTCTGTGAGGAAGCCAGGGGCAGGAGTTACTTGTTAGAGTGAAAAAAACATGGTTTAACAGCAAATCTCTTTGGGAAAGAATATTTGGGTCCAAAATAAAGGATTCCCTCTCCCTGATGATGGACAATGGAAAGGTGCATGCCTCAGCTTTAAACTTCAAGAGCTGTGCAGGAATGTCACCATCAGTTAATTATCCCAGATAACCCGTTGGTCTTTCCCATAATCTGCAGCACTGCTGTCTATTCAGCAACTGGCTCAGGATCAAAGGACCATCCTTTGATTCTCTGCATTTCTTGCACCCTCAGGCAAGTGCGCTACAACTTCAAAAAATGACCCACTAAACTGTTCTTACTATTACTCATCAGATTGGTTGCACTTCCCAGCAAGAGAGGTCCCATAACAAATGAAATGAATGTGCAGATATTGGATTCTTTGGAAATTACTTAAGATGATGTTCAATTATACATGTCTCTTTTCCCAAGCTTCAAATGATATGTGCATGCATGATGGACTTAAATTAATATTTGAACTGTGAATTGGAGATTACACTTGACAGTGAGTTATTTTGGTGGCACATTGTGCATGGACCCAGAGATAATAATGATGGGTGAATTTTTAGCAGCCTATAAATAAATAAACATAAATGAAACCCACGTCTGCTATGCTGTCTCCAGTGAATCACGCTGATTTGTATAAAAGTCTCCATTTGATGTTCCCTCTTGGGCAGGGAACCACTTTGATGCCTTCAAGGGCCCAGCCCATGGTGGGAGCTACAGTACACAACTAAAAACTAATCATGAACCACCTATTTGTGTTACATACACATATCGTAGAGTCACATAAACTGTCAAAGCTCATTGCATGGGTTTGAAGATGCCTTTTTGAGACTGGGCTGAACCGGAGTGGTGTGCTTGCACTGAACAATTTATTCTGTGAATTTAGCTTTTTTTTTCTGTTTTGAATTATCCAGAACAGGCAGATGTTTTTATGAATTTGCAATTCTTTAATGAGTAAACACTAGCTAACCTACAGCTTACTTGCAAAATGGATGGTGTTAATATTCACTATTTATGGGTCACCTAGTTCATATGGAACAGTTTCTGATCCCTGGCCTAACTAATTGTGAATTATCAGTGAACATACATAACTGCTCAACAAAACAACCGTGTGAATAATAAACATAGATTTTTCCAAAGTGGCCAGAGTAGAACATCCAGCACAGATACTCTCCCAAGCATGGATTCAGGCTGGCATTTGCAATGCTTTTGGTTTCTGCAGATGTTCTTACCTGAATCTTTGTGACTAAGCACATTATGGAGCTTGCAAAGGGAAGAAGTGAATTTTACTAGCAAGAAGATTGGTACAGAAATCTGTCTAGTCATTGATAGATTGCCATATCTGCCACACAAGTATTTGTATTTTTTTTTTTTAAAAAAAACGTAATAGATAATGTTGCAGCAATATCCTGCAGTATCTCTGGGAGGTCTCACTGTATTAAGTTTATTTATCATTGTGGGCCAGGGATGCTATGTAATTTCATGGGGGAAGGTAACCTCAGTCCCTCTAGGAATTAAAAACAGTGGGGGATGATCTGGCAAATGCACTCAGGTTGTAATACTTCCAGAGATGCACTGCCTCATTGGGAGGCTACATAGACTAATTTAAACTGGATTCTCCGGGGCAGCAGCCAAAGAAAGGACTGTTGGATGAATAGCCTTAGCTTCAACTGACTCATCCAGCAATTGGCCAGGACCTTCCATTTGCTGGATGGTGGGGCAGGGGGGAAAGGAGAGAGAAGGGGAGAGGGCGGCACTCCCCTAGGGAAGGCTTGGAAGGCCTGAGACTGACCAGCGTCATTGTGGAGATGGGGAGTGCTGATCTATGCTAAGCGTATTAGTGTGCACATAGTATTTTGATTGCTTTAATGTGTTTTCTCTGTAATGCTTCTACCTTAAGAATAAAGGTGCTTGCTTAGAAACAAGTGTGTGATAACTTAAAACCACAGGCAATTACCCTGTGCACAGCCATTAAGGGAAGGCGAAGCAGACATGCTGGCCTGTTTTGGCCATCTGACTTGTTGGGGAATTCACCATGCAGGCAGGGAACTGAGCAGACCTGGAAATATGCTGGTCAGGAGGGAGCGAGATGCAGGTCTTTGCCCAAGAGAGATGATGGCAGAGGATCCAGATGCCGGAGAGTGGGTACCTTTGTTGGACTGTAGAGGCGGAATACGGGTGCAGTTGCCCTGACTATGGCAGCTATTACCACTCCATGTATAACAACAGCTGAACCATTGATTAAAACATCTATTCTGTGTATATTAATATTTTATAGACTATTCATAAATGTACCCTTATAGTCTTGTAATGTAAAGTGTGCCCCTCATTTTCTAATGTTTACTGTTTAGCCATAATATGGGATTTGGAAATGCCTAACTGGATGCAGTGAAAGCAGGTTTTTAGTTGTGTGTATCAGTGATTTTGGACTATGGGTAGAAATGATTTCAGTTTTGCCAAACCTCATCAGTCAAGTTTTGGGGCTCTAAGGTCTCACATGACCTGAGGCTCTGGATTTGGTCCTTTTCTCATCATGGAGGCTTATTTATACTGGATCGTTCTCCGTAAAGGTTTATCCCTTATTCTGCACACGTCCTGCACAAGTGTGAAGCACGACTTAGCTCTTAATAGTGTCCATGTGCACATCATTCAAGCAAATCTTGCCTGTGCACATCTCAATTAGTTATTAGTTATGCAACCAAAAATGTACATGATAAAAAAATTCAATCCACAGGAGTAATTTCATTAGCAAGTTAAATCATTCCATGTGTCAGATGTGTTTTAGAGAGAGAAACTCTCACTAACCTGCTGTCATAAAAGGAGCTGAAATCAAAGCAGGCTATTTAAATCTTTCCCATGGCTGCCTTTCTGGCCCAGTCCCCATGGAGCACTCTCAAATTCATATCAGGTTTGATCCATCAGTCCAAATCTCTTTTTGCAGTTGTTGATTTAGAGGCTAACGGAGATGTCTGTGTGACTATCATAAACATATAAATGGATGCTGCTTTTTTCCCCTTAATAAAATGTATTAGCAACTGTTGTCTCCAGAACATCAGCTCATATGAAATGCTGCAGGTCACCCTTCCACTCTAGGAAGAGCTAGTTTCTTAAATGAAAATGCACGTAGCTATGTCTAAAATATTGCAAGTGCAATCAACTTACAGTACCTTCTAAAAGCTTTCTGATAGATGTGGTAGGTGCTCATGTGTTGAATCTTAGAACTTCTTCATGTCTCCTCATTTGTCTTTAAAGAACGTAAGCACAGTAAACCAAGAGAGATCAAGTCTCAGTGCCACTGAGATGTTTAGAAATCACCTTCAACACCACGTTGGCCAACTTCTGCGAAGAAATTTTATCTTTGTTAATATGTTGTTGGGTTTTTTTTGTAGATGAGCTAAAGATTTTTATTACAGTGTAATGTCCAGACATCATGGGGTCAGATCCCATCAAATGCTCCAGTTGCAAGCCAGTTTAACCAGCTGTATAGGGAGTTGCGTAGTGTAAGGAGATCCCTGAGTGGTATGTCAGTGACACAGCCATCCCTAAACCACCCCCTATACTAGCAGCAGAATAGAGAGTGCGTCAGAGACATACTGGCAGAAAAGGGGCAGTGAGATATATCGTGCAGTTTAGAATAGCCGTAAGGCTGCTCTAATTTCCTGTGCAGAATGAATTGTCCCCAGGGTCATGGCAGTGAGGGAGAACATAAAGGTGGAACAAACCCTTCACTCTCCAGATGTGTTGCAGGCTGCTCCAACTTAGGGATGGTCCAGTGGTTAGGTGCTAACCTGAAAACTCTAAGATCTATGTTCAGTTCCCTATATTGCTACCAATTTAGTGAGATATCAGGCAGTTCTCTTTAACTCTCTTCCCTATCTGTAAATTGGGAATGACAACACTTCCATATCTCACCGGAGGTTTGTGAAGATAACAGCATTAAAGAGCGGGAGGTGCTCAGAGACTAGACACCTAAGATAGAAAAGGTAAATAGTATCCTGAGATCACTCTTTATATTATGCTAGATTTACACACTGGTTGGGCTTGTGAGATACAAAGCAGGGGCAGTAAATTATTTTGTGTGATTGTGTGGAAAGGTTTTTCAGCCAATTTCAGATTTATTCTCACAGATTCAACACTGGTATTATCATAAAACACCCTAGCAAAGCAAAGTAGCTTAAAACAGAAAATCCAAGAAGCCACATTACAACAGAGCCTAAACAAAAGGAATGGGTTATACATTTCTGTCAGCCATTTTCATTCATCCTTGAGTGGTCTGAGATGCAGGGTCCACTCAGTTAGGAGGTGATTAGGTATCACTTGTGGTATTGGAGAGAAGGAATAAATAAAATTCCTTTGCACCGGGCAGCTGTTGGGATAAAACCCCTGCCATCCCACAAAAGGGAGCTGATATGGATCTGAGAGTTTACGAGTTTACAATGTAAGCTTTAGGGTTGATTAACACAGGAACCACCTTTCAGAAGCTTGTTAATCAAGTGTTACATGGCCTACAAGATTTTGCATGGGCTTATACTGATGACACGGCAATACTTAGCAGTTCTTGGTCAGATCATAAAACATACTTGGGAGTTGCGTTAACAAAACTCAGAGATGCGGGTCTTACTATAAAGGAGTCAAATTGTAAACTAGGAGCTGCAAAAGTTATGGACAATATGTTTGATCTGGGTACTGATGCCTCAAGCATGTGTTTAGATGTAGTTCTGATGTAAACAGGGGAATGTAACAAAAATCATCCCATTGCTTAAGAAACTGACACCCACGGAGCACAATTATTCTGTTCTAGAAAAAGCATGTTCTGCAGTTGTACATGCAGTCGAACACTTAAGGCCCTATCTATTTAACAGCCAATTTAGGGTCCTGACAAGCTGTTCTCCTTTGATGTGGCTATATTGAAACAAAGGTATGAGTTCCAAACTGCTACACTGGAGCATCGCTCTCCAAGACCATGCCATGGAAATTGGTCATATTAAGGAAAGCTAAAATATTGTAGGAGACACCCCATGCAGGCCTGAGGGTTATGACCCAATGCCTATGGATCATGCAGTAGCTGACCCTACTGCATCATTGCAAGAGAGCAGGTGTGACACACCTGGCAAAGGGTTCACTATTTTGTAACAGTAACTCTCGGAGGGCCTAACAAACTCACACACCTAACACACTGCTTTCATAGTATTTGGCCATAAAATGTATCACGTATGCTCCTAAATGAAAGCCAGGCTCACACTGGTCATTAATGTGGTTGTGAAATGTATGTCTAAATATCATGTAAAAAAGCTGTCCTTCTCCACTAAGTAGAGAACCTACATTTCCCTTCAGCTTTCTCTTGCTCCTACTGTATTTATAGAACTTCTTCTTGTTGCCTTTTATGACACTTGTTTGTCAGGGCCGGCTCTACAGTTTTCGCTGCCCCAAGCAGCACACTGAATTGCCGCTGTGGAAGGCAGAGGCAGTCCATGTGCCCTTAGGGCGGCAGGCGCATTTCCGTGGTGGTGGCAATTCAGTGGCAGCTTCTATGTTTAGCTGAAGCTGCCCCAGACAGCTAAACATAAAAGCTGCTGCTGACTTGCCCTCACTGCGGCAATGCGCCTGCCGCCCTAAGGGCACACGGACTGCCTGCGGCGGCAATTCGGCACGCTGCTTGGGGGCAAAACAACAGGGACTGCCGCCCTTGCAGAACGCCACCCCAAGCACCAGCTTGGAATGCTGGTGCCTGGAGCCGGCCCTGTTGTTTGTGTAACTGATTTTGTGCCTTAGACATTCTGACTTTGTCCCCTTACACTTGGGGACAAGCTATTGGTTTGTACTCCTCCTTAGTCATGCATCTATGGTTCCACTTTTTGCAGGATTCCTTTTTGATTTCCAGGTAATTAAAGAGCTCCTGCTGGAGCCATACTGGTCTCTTACCATTCTTTCTTCCTATTTTTTTCTTCACATTGGGATACTTTGTAGTTGTGCTTTTATCTCCTTGAGAAACTGCCAGATATCCTGAACTACTTTATCCCTGAGATTTTCTTTGCATGCAACCTTGCCTACCGGTTCTCTGAGTTGGTTAAAGGTTGCTTTTTTGAAGTCCATTGTTCTTATTCTGCTGCTCTCTTTCCTTAGAATCATAAAGTCTGTCATTTTCTGATCACTTTCATGTAAATTGCTTTCCTCCTTCAGATTCTCAACCAATTCTTCCCTGTTGGTACGAATCTAGTTTAAAATGGCTTCCCCCCTGATTACTTCCTCCATGTGGTGAAACAAACAACTGTCTCCTATAAATCTGAAGAACTTATTGAACATCCCATGTGCTGCTGTATAACTTTTCCAACAGACGTCAGTCTGTTTTTCACCTCCTTCTGAGCCACAGAAGAAGTGTATATATATATATATATATCCTTGATTTATAATGCAACACCTCCTTTTTCCCCTGCCTGTACTTCCCGAACAAGCTAATATTCCAGTCATGAGACTTATCTTACCAAGTCTCAGTAATGCTAATCATAGATTATTTGGGTTATAAGGGACCTCAGGAGATCATCTAGTCCAACCCCCTGCTCAAAGCAGGACCAATCCCCAAATGGCCCCATCAAGAATTGAATTCACAATCCTGTATTTAGCAGATCAATGCTCAAACCACTGAGCTATCCCTCTCCCTGTAATTACTGGTAAGTCATAATTTAGCTCATATTCTAATACTCTTCTTTTTGTTTGTTCCCCCAACTCTTTGCTTTGTGTGTAGACATCTAAGATGTTGTGCAGATTTTGCCACTGATTTCTCTCATGTTATTGTTATGATCCTATTGTCCCTCTCAACATCTAGCTCTCTGTTAAGTTCAACTTTTTTAATGCATACCTATGGCTTTTGTCACCTGCCCCTTTTGAACCTAGTTTTAAGCCCTCCTCAGTTGGCTGATGAGTTGGTGCATGAATTTGCTCTTCCCCTCTTGGTCAGGCAGATTGCATCTCTTCTCATCAGACCGTCTTCCTGGAACAGCATCCCATGGTCAAAGAAGCCAAAGCCTCTCATGGACACCATCTATGCAGTCAGACATTCAGTGCCAAGATGTGTGTGTCCCTGCCTGGGCCCTTACCCTCAACTGGGAGGATGGACAAGAACACAACCCGCACCCCTCGCCCCTTCACCTTCACTCCCAGAGCCCTAGTAGTCATTGCTGAGCTGCTCAGGGCTATACAATAGTGGGTATTTTGACAAACAGCCAGGTGCCTAAGCCACTGACAACTATTGGGATGGACTCTCAATTATTTTGTTTATTCTAGAAATAGTTATTTAATAGATCTTTGCAGTAACTTAATTTAGTGAAGACGAAGCCAGAAGCGAGGAGAGGTGAACCTGACCTTTTGTGCCTTTTTTCTTGGCGTGCGGAGGTGAAAGTCTGTGAAAAACAGGCAGTCTGGAAATATGTACACCTGACACACTAGCGACCCGAAAACCACAAAACTGCATCCTGGTTTGGGCACACCTTGTAACCTTTGCTTTTGCTCCATTTGTTCAGCTATGTAATACTATTGATTAACATGTCTTTGTAAAGGGGAGTTGTGGGACTGGGTTGATGGATCACTTTATGGACACATCAAGAAGATCTCCAGCTTCAGATGGACAGTTGGCCACTGGAACTCTACAGCTGAGATCACCCGAAGACCACTCCAAACTCCTGAGGGGTATTTTGCAGTTTGGGATGCTCTATAACCTATTGCGTTTGTGTGTGCTTGAGACTAAATAAAGCAGTGACTTCAGGTAAGGCTGTTCTAATGGGAATACTGGAGACTAATAAAGTATTGGCTTTAAGTGAAAGTCAGTGGTTTTGATTTGTTTGTGCCAGCCATATAGCAGACAGAGGTGCTGCATCTCCCTTGGTCTGTCCAGATATTGACTTGCAAAGAGTAAAGTTACAGCGAACTTGGGGTTAGGTGGAACCTCAGGTAACAAGGGTTATGAAGAGCTTTGGGCTTAAGGGGAACCCCAGGTAACAATACCTGGTACCATCATTAGCACCCAGCATGGGATAGTGGTCAAAGGGAAGGATCAGCCTTGGCAACCTTTCTGTAATGTCTCAGATGTGGTGAATAAACTGATAATTTGATTTTACATGTTGAAAACCTAACAGTATCTCTGAAGCACATGCCCTGAACACCGTGATTGTCTGGAGTGACTGTTTACAGCTGATTTATAAACTGCTTAAAATGGGTTTCTCTTGGAAATAATGACAAAAACTCAGAGCTAGTGGCACAAACTGGCTTTGTTGTACTAAGAACATTTTTCCTGTTCTTAAGACCTGGATAATGGTAAATGCATCATCCAAGCTTAGTCAGGTAAAAATTACTGCCAGTTTATCTAGCAGTTCAGGACATTAATCCATGAAGTGAAATTGTCTTCATGTACTTACAGTCAAAATATTCAAATATTCAAAGGCAAAGTCCAGTTTGCCTCCAGTTCTCTCTGATGAGCCTTGTCATGATTAACGACGTCCTGAACTCCATTTGGGAAAGTCTAAATCCCTTTAAAACACTGGGGATCTGCATGCCGACAGGTAAGGCAGCAATTCTGCAACATCCGTATGGTAGACTCATCCCATAGGCTGGGTGTTTTCTGCACTCTGGGTACAAGAAAACTATTTAAATACATTCTGATCATTCATTAAGGCTACACAGGGCCTAGCTCATAAAATCTATCAATCACCTGACTTGCTGATTCCTGTCCAAATGTCCATGCCATCCAGCTCTATCAGACATTGCACCTGCTGAGATACAAGCCATTCATATCTTCTACACAATTGTTCAGTGGTGTCTCTACAGCAGTTAGTGCCTATTGCTAGCAAAGAAATCAATTTCTCAGGACTCAGAAGACCCTACCCCCATTCCCCAGGCCATAAGTTCTTGCTAGAACCCAAGTCAGATTTAATTATTGCTTAAATTCCATCTGGAAGCACACAGAGGGGGAGATTGGAGCGGGGG
>NC_133772.1:144670538-144761445 GCF_003597395.2 Chelonoidis abingdonii | reverse complement strand
GGTCCCACTTAGCACAAGTGGCCATCCCTTTGAGAAGGGCAATGGCTCTTGGTGAACAACTTAAGGGGCCCTCCCTTTGAGAAGGGCAGTGGCCCTGGTAAACAACTTAACAGCCAGGGAGGGGAGGCCACAGGAGGAGAACAAAAACAAAATGGAGTATGGGGACAGCTGTCAGAAACAAAACGGACTAGGGGGATAGCTGTAACAGACAATGTGGAGAAAATAAATAGTGACTGCAGTGAAAATACACAGCGGTGAAGGAGAACATGTTTAAACAAAATAAAGTCTTCTAAGCTATCATCCTATAAAATCAGGAGACAGCTTTTAGCTCAACTGGCAGGAAATTAAACACAGGATTCCTGCATTGTGAAGGGCAGCTGCACACCTGATTCCAAGCAAATTATAATGAAAGTGACCCCTAAGCCTCTCCTGGAACTCCAGAATCGTGCGCTAGCCCGGGTTATTAATCTATAGCAGCCATGGAAGATATATCACAAAGTGGGAGTCTCTTCTGCATTAAATGAGTTGGTTTGCCAAAAAACCCACTTCCTTTATTGCTCAAGTTCTTTTTGATATCCTAGCAACTGTTATTGTCTCAGATTCTAATTTCAGAGGCAGCACATGCATTACCCTGTGTCTCAAAATTAAACTGCAGCCGCACACAGCTGAGACCGGAATCGACCCCTTCCAAGTCGGTGATGTCTAGCTGCCATATGCACGCTTTTGCACCAGCAGAGCAGCCCGGCAGAAGGCCGACTGGTTCAACTTGTGAGAGCTAATGTTCCATCAAACCGTTGGATTTCTAAAATACAAAATGAGTCACATGTGGCCCATTCGCTTCCGCCCCAACTCCTGTTGGTGACCTACAGGGCCGGCTTTAGGCCAATTTGCCCAATTCCCCGGAATCGGGCCCTACACCGGTGCCTAAAAGGGCCCCACTCTGGTGCCTTTTTAATTTTTACTCACCCGGTGGTGCTCCATTGGGCGTGCATTTAGGCGATGGACCCTTCACTCTCTCTGAGTCTTTGGCGGTGGGTCCTTGAGTGCCACCGAAGACCTGGAGAAAGTGAAGGACCTGCTGCCAAAGTGTCATCGAAGACCCAGAACGCTGCTGGGTGAGTACAAATCGGGCCCCACACTTGCTAAAGCCGGCCCTGGTGACATACAAAGGAAAATGCATTTTGTGTCATTGTTATTAGCAAACAAAAACTATGTTTAGTGGCAGAGAAGGTTTCCACAGGACAGACTCCATCCTCCTCCCCAAACCTGAAAAACACAGAAATAAAAAAGAGAACATCAGCATTTATATTCAATGGTGGGTTTCTTTTAAACACACACAAAACAAAGGCTTAAAGCCTCTGATGAAACTGAACTATCTAACACAACCTTAGTTATGGTGCACCATAATGCTGGGTGACTTCACCTACGCTCTCAGGACATCTTGCCAAAATATCCCACACATGGTAAAATGGGTTCAGCTAACCCACTTTTAGCAGTCTCAGGGCCAGGCGCTCTAGCGCTGACAGTCAACCAGCTGAGAAGACTGCATGTGGCCCATCCTGAAGGATTACATGGCATGGAGCTGAAAGTGTTGTCATCTGCAAAGGACACAAGAAGCTACTTGTATGGATAGACAGACTAGATTAGTGGTCTGGGGCCCCGTGGGGGGGAGGGGCTAAGCAGGTTTTAGGGTGGAGTCACCAAGCAGGGCCAGTGTTAGACTCATTGGGGTCCAGGGTAGAAAGCTGAAGCCCTGCTGCATAGGGGCTGAAACCCCTGGTGCTGCAGCTGAAGCCTGAGCAATGTAGCTTTGTGTGGGCTCCCTGTGGCATGAGGCCCCTGGAAATTACTCTGCTTGCTACCCCCTACCGCTGGCCCTAGATTTTATATGCAGTTCTTGTGGCACAGGTGGGCCATAGAGTTTTTATAGCATATTGGGGGAGAGGGGGGCTCAAAGAAAAAGGTTGAGCACCCCGGACTAGAGGAGGACTCAAAAGTATTGAGCTGATGGTCCATTGTGGGTTCATGGCTGAGGACAGGAGAAGTTTCTTGGCCTCAAGTATACAACTTCTACACACCACAGTGCCATTCAGGCAGTAGGGATAAGGTTAAAACAAGGGCATTGAGGTGAACCAACCAATGAAACCTGCCCATTCCATGCCAGAAGGACAGAGCAGCATCCTGCAGCAGCAGGGAGCAGTTCCTGAAAGTCGCATGATGGTTGGCTAGCTATGGGCAACCGAAAAGGAGGAGAGTTTTATTTAGTCTTATTTTTGGCATTAATAGGCATGTGGGAAGGAAGAATGTGATGCTTTTGGCTCATGTCATCGGTAGTGTTTCTTGCCGCTCCATATCATACAACAGCAGTTGTGTAGTATCAGCCAAAAAGATCTGAGAGACAAGGAATTTGCTCCTCCTTGTCCTGCAGCAGCCACACAGGTTCTTCCCTATTCCAGGGTGGAGATACAAACCTAGGTCTCCCATGTCCCAGCTGTGTGCCCTAATCACTGGGTTAAAAGCTGTTGAGGGAATAGGAGTGGGAATTAGCACCACTTCCTCCACTGGCTGTTTTCTGACTAGCCCTTTGAAAACTCCTGGAAACAAAAACATTTCAGGACTAACTGTATGCTCCATTCTTCCCAAAATAGACTTTTTCTCTTTCTCAGCATTTTTCAAAATGTTTGGATTCAGTTTGACCCAAACGATTTTATTTTTCCGAAATACCAATGAACCAAAAAACCTGCACAATTCTTCGCCCAGCTCTCCGCACAACACTGATGGTTCAGCTTTCCAGTTCCCTGCTGTACCCTACTACTCAAGAACTTTATGGATCTGGTTCCTATTAGAAATGGATCCATGTTGCAAAAACTGGCTCCAAAGTTCAGGAGTGTGCTGATCTGGTTTTGATTTAGGGCCATCTTTCATTCTGATAGGCCATACGTTTCTATCCTATCAACCCACGTTTAATTAGGACCTTGCATTCCTGGTGATGCTGGTTTTAGAATCCCTGGTCAGTGGACAATAGAAGCGCTGTCCTTACAACCCATTGTACAGCCTAGGGTCAATTCTGATTGCCAGCCAGTGCGTGTTGCCCATCACCGAGCAGCTGCTTCCCTAGTTACCTCCTTTGCTCACTGAACTATTCGAGGCCTAGAAGCAATTTTAATGCTAACAAACACATTTAAAGAACATGAACCAGATGTAACAGTCTGAGGCGCGGACAATTATTGCTTCCCTAGTGCCCATTTGATTCCAGCAAAAACAGTTTCCAGTTCCTAGCCAGTTTCCCGGAGAGAAAAAGACTCAGCGCCATCTGCACTAGTCAGTGTATGATACTCATGATACTCTGTAGGGGGGAGAAATTTCTCTTCAGGATATTATTTTTTTTCTTCTATTGGATCACCTGCCATTGATCTTCCATATGAAATGACGTTGGTGGGGCAGATGGTGGAGAGAAAAGTTGGTCCAACACTTCATCCTGGCAAGGCTGTCTTTCAGCAGAGCGGGGTGGTCTCTAATTGGTAACTCTCTTTGGTTTTGGTTTTTCATGCTGGGTTCCCATCCCACCCATTTCTGCTATGTGCAAACACCCGGTGAGAAGTTACGGAGCTGTGAATAATATTTGCTTTTGATGCTGTTAACTTGTGCAGACATTTGTTCAAGCAGCTCTGTGGAGGCAGACATGACCGGCCTCCCAAAACAGAGTCTACGTTTTTGAAAGTTGGATGCACAAGTGGCAGACAGTTAACCTACTCCAGCGCATCATGTCATCTATATGGTGACACGTATGTTGCCTCTAGTTCTGACATTCTCCATTCTTGTAATTATGAAAGCACACTTGTTTTTCCTATTGCCTTGTAATATCCTCCCAGGTCTGCCTCTTTGTTTATTCAGCTAAATCCTAGATTGTGAGGGCTCTGGGACAGGAAAGTCTTTGAGTTACTCCTTTGCTGCCTATTATTATAGGGCTCTGGTCCCTCACTGGAGTGCTTGGGTGTGAATGCAATAGAAAACAGTAATAATACATTTGCTGAATAGCCTTGCGCCCACTCCCACTGTGGTGCACTTCTCTGGCAGTGATCCAGCCATGTGATGATCCCTCCTGCATAGGGAATCCTTTGGAAGTGACCAGCTCCGGTTCACAGGCATATGTAACATGGCAAGGAAGTATGGCATCTCCCTTAGAAGCAGTTAGCACTGAGCGCAAAGTATAGCAGTCCTGGGGCTGCTCTAATTTATATTGAGCAATGGCCCTGTGAATGGTCAGTTTCAGGATTGGAGAGGGAGGGACATAAAGGCATGTCAGCACCTGATTTGCGCCCCTCCCCTGAGTTGTACAGCCTAGCATCTGAGCCTTACCATAAGCAAATGGCTACTTAGCATTCCAAAGTGGGGAATAAGATCAATTAGAGTCGTAACTTAATTTAATTGTTGATTCTTGTATCTTAAAATTTTGCAACCTTGTCACAAACTATGTAATGATCTTTGACATGGAGCCAACCAATGCTTTAAGGTGCACGGTAGTTAAAAACCTGCTCAGCTACCACCTTGGGACTTCCGGCATGTGTAAAGGCCCTGGGAAGGCTCTTCATCTCCTTCAAAGGACTTGCCTACACTACAAAGTTTTGTTGGCAAAAGTTATGCCGCTGTAATTAAAGTGCTTTAATTAAACCAAAGTTGCGTATCCATACTATGGTTCTTGTGTTGGCAGAGCCCATTCACATTAGCAGCTCTTGCATCGACACAGAGAGCAGTGCACTGTGGGTAGCGATCCCACTGTGCAGCTGGCTGCATGGTGCTTTGGGAAGGGTTTGCAATGCCTCACGGGGCAGGCACAGCATCACATGATGCAGCTTTCTCAATTCCGTCGTTACAGGGGCATCCTAGTAGATTGTCAGCTGCTTTTCAATGGAAGTGTGAGGGGGAAGGAGAAGTGATGTGTGTGGGGTGGGCGAGACAGCAGGCTGACCAACCGATCTTGAGATGGAGAGGGGGACACTCCCCCATGTCAGCCCCAGCTCTGCTCAGCCCAGTAGTCTCTCCTGAAGTAGCCTGCTTTGCCTGCCTGCCTATGGTTCTGTGATTCCCTCCGAGTTCTCCCACAGCTGCTGGGAGCAGCATCCTGAGCAGCTCTGTGAGATCTCCATTGAGGGCAGAGAAGAGCCAGGCCCTTCCTTAGAAAGCATTTTATTCTTGGCAAAATACTGTGTATCCAGATGGAAAGCCTGGCTCATGGCAAGTCAGCAGATACTAGCCAGCAGAGGACAACTAGAGGACGTTGCCCTTCTCTTTTTCCACTCTGGTACGATGGGTTTGGCTGCTGCTAAGAAATGGCAGGGTCACGATAGGCAATTGTCTCTCCCCCACGAGATGAAGGCGGTGATTTCCAAAAAAACCTGAAAGAAATTAGTTGCCCGCCTCTCATGGATTTCAATCTGGATCTGAATACATTACTTCTTTGGAAATATCAGCCTAAGAACATAGCACCCCATCTAAAGCCTACTGAAGTCAATGGATCAGGTCCTTTTTGGAAAGCAACCCCACAGACTCTGTGAAGGTGTGGTCTGGTAGGCCTTGACGCCAGCTTGGGGACAAGCAGTCAGTCACACCCAACTCTGTGTCAGCCTGGAGTGCAGGCTCTTCTATTCCTCTGTCACACAAAAGCAAAAAATACTAAAAAGGAACAAAAGTGATCATCCTGACCAGGACTGGTACTGCAGGGTCCTCCCTCCAGTGGCTCATGGGGCTCCCTTCGCCTCAGGGCGATGTCAGCGCCTTCCTGCCCTGTTGGAGCTGCCCACTGTTGCTTAGGAACGTGATTGTTTCCTCCACCCTTACAGAGCTGGGTCTTTACTTCTATCTCCCAGCTGGGAATAAGAGACGATCAACAGCTGCTGCTTAGCTGGTGCCCAACACTTGTCTACTGGGCATCTCCTTAGGCCGGAGCTTGCTTGTTCCCTGGCTCTGCTGGCCCTTAAAGGGGCAGACCGCCCTGCTCCACTAAACATCATAACAATCACTCTCTCACTGCTCCCACCAATTTTCCACAAGATCCATTCTCTCCTGGTCCCTGTTACTCAATAATTCTCTTCTGCTCCATTACCCACTTGCTCTTCCCAGCATCCCTTCCATCCCTATTCTCCTCCCTCAGCACCACGTTCAGTCCTTCCTGGACGCCTCCTGTCCCCACCACTCATTTTTGTCCCCTCCCCTCATCTTAACTCCCTTTTGCCCCACACCTCATCCTCCTCCCCCAACGTATCCCATTCATATTTGGACTCCTGTCCTTCTGCCACAATCACTCTCTTCTGATCCCATCCATTGTCCTTTCTTTCACAGAGGCGATGGAAGAAGGTAGTAGGAGGCAATGCAGGTAGTCGTTTCTTTACAGCCCGACCCGTACAGAGTTGACAGCTTTAATCTCCACTCTGGATCTCTGTTGCGTGTCAGAGAGTTCGTTCTTTCCCCATTGAACTGATGAGACACTTCTCTGCCTCAGAAACTACACTTTGATCCATCCATTGATGACGGTATGGATCACTGAAGTCAAGATCTACAGAATTCAGTGCTAATGGCTTTTTGGGGTGGGGCGGGGGGATTAATTAGTTACATTTCATGCTGAATAAGTGTTTGTAAACTGGGAAGACTCAGAATTAATCACCAGCATTATTCAAAATTTGTTTATGAATCTCATCACATTGTATCCTGCCCTGTAGTTGTTAGCAACTCAGTTTGTTTTATAGTGGAAAACTATGTACAACATGTACACTATGGAATTAACACGGCCTAGAATAAGGCTTGGATTTTAATAACATTTCACTTTCTTTGCTGTGCTTGCTGCCTTCCCACCTCACAATCCATCCATGGTTGCATGAAAATGATTAAAATTCTGATTACTGATATGAACAATGCAGAAAGGAACAGCTTCGGAATTAAAATTCAGAGAGAAATTGAATCCCATAGCAGAGCCTGCATTTATATTCAAAATATGCTAATACTCTGATGCACGAGATCTTAGAATTCAATCAGGGGTTCACTGAACAATAAAAAAAGGCTAAAAATACATGTAGAGGAGACAGTTGGTGAGACAGCTATTTGATGATATTGATAAAGCCCTGATATAGTTTTAAATATTTATTGATAGATTTTTTTTTAAAAAAAATGTAGATATTAATCTCTCGCAGGCATATGTGTCAGCAATTCTTCGCTAGAAGGCAGCACAAGGAATGAACAAAAGATGTTTCTTGGTGGGATCATGAGGTTGAGAAAGAAGAAGCTGTTGTAGACAAGCCAAAATGTTCCTATTTTATTTATTTACTATGCAACGGCAACTTAATTGTTAATAAAGCTCCAACAGTCATGACGGGCTGATTGCCTAATTAACAGAAGCAAAAATTCAAATCCAAATACGATTCTGGTTTTTGCTTAGTCCTGTTACCTGGGTTTCTGGCAGGCAGAACGCACGCAGAAATATTTGTAAATATATTGCTTTTTCAAAATGCATAGCCACACAATATGCTCCCCTTGCTCAGAAATATTCAAAAGGTACAAAGGGCAATTAGCTGTCCAACTCCCATTGGAAGTCACTGGGAGTGAGGCACCAATCGCATTAACCATTTAGTTACTACTGACTTAAGTGGGACCCTTCTGCATGCATCTTTGCCTCAATTTGACCCCAAAAGGATTAAGTCTTAGCAGGGAGTATTTTGGCACCAATGCATTAACTATGTGTAGAAAAATGTATTCTAACAATGGCTAGCCCCTTAATGGCCCCTCTGTAAACCCATGGCGTTGGAAGGCATTTGTGGAAATGTGGCTATGGTGGGGAGAGACACCTGACATTACTCCAGAAGCTGTTTTGGGTGCCACTAATGCTGAGGCTAGTAAAAAAATTGCCTTATACATATATGCAAGGCACCAGCTGCTCACGAGCAGTCAAACCTTCATTTGGAGATCTCTGTAACTCTTATCAGCTCTGAAGTTGGCACAAAATCTGCAAGGCAAATCATTGGCCAGGAAGCTTGGAGCTGAGTTTTGAGGCTGTTTGCTAGCATGCGCCAGATCTGAGCTCACTTCTGAGGAAAGGGTGCTTGCTTCCTGCTCGAGTTGGTGGGGTGCTGGTGCATTGCAGAGGTGATGCAGTCAATCGGCGGGCGAGAGGTGGGAGGAGAGAGATTGATGGATGATTTAAGCAATCACTGGTGACCAAGGAAAAAGAAATTGGCTGCAGCATATCCATTTTAGAAGTAATTCTTAATATGGGATGGGGGCTGAATTCCAGTGGCATAATGAGTGAGACTACAGCTCAGGCTGAAGTATCTCTGAGATCTGCTATGTAAATACGGTTGCATGCTGGCCTATCAGAGAGGGTGGCAAGTCTCTGTAAGTCTAAAATGATGCATTTTAATCAGAAAAGGAATCATAAAACCAAGGCCCTTTTTGTATGTCGAGCAGTTGTTCAGATGCTGTCCCTAGGTATGCAACTCACAATACAAAGCTTCCTGGGTTTGACTGCTTCTGTGCTGTACTGTATGAAAGACGTTCACGTCCAGCTTCTATGAGTTGCTAATATTTTCATTATAATTGCATTAATTCTAACTACTCATATAAAGCACAGTGCTGCTCCTGAGTTCTCACTTGCCTTTGGTAACTAAATACTGTGGCCTCACTCCTGCCATGTTCCACAGGCATCCCTTGTACAAAATATCAGGTAGTGGAAGAAATGCTGCATGGGCTAAGGTAAGGCCGTCTGGCCATCCAGAGCGAAACTGGAATTCTGTAGGACAACTACTGCCTGCATTAAAACAATGATGATGTCTTGGTGATGGGAAATGTGGTTAAGATAAGAATCATTTGGAACCATCACCCCTACCTGAAACTAAACTGCAATTAAACCTTTTTTTAGGGTCTGAGGGACAATAGTAATGGGCCCATTTTAAGTAACTATATAACAGATTTTTGTTTTCTTCCTTTCACTTGCGTAACCTGTACTTCCTGGTGTCTTTCAGAGATGGTTTATTATATGAAACTGCAGACCCTCCTCCGAGCGGCAGCCCAAACCCTTCCCTTGAGCTCGCTACTTGGAGCAGCTTCTCCCCATTCCTCACACAGGCTGGGTTCTGGGTTATTTTTTGAGACACCTGGATCCTCCACATGAGGTGACCCCTCACTGTCCCTGGGCCACACGGAGTTCTACACTTTGGGAAAGTGGCTAATGCTACCAGGAGTATCAACCCTGGTACACAAGATACAATACAGTATGTCAGCACAAACCCCAGCAAGGAAATGACCCACCTAAAACAACAGTATAACAAAAGGGACTTTTATTGAGAGCAGGACCATGTGATATGGGGAAGGAAGAAGTTAGAGTAACCAATAAATACTTAACACCTCAACAAATTCCTCACCCCCAAACACTCACAGCTCTTCCCAGCCTCCAGCTCCTTCTGTATTGGCCTCAGCAGGAGTTTCTGGCCCATTCTGTTCCCTCTTCTGACTCCAAGTAAGCTGGGAAATGGTGTCAGAAGGCTCTAGAATCATAGAACATCAGGATGGAAAGGACCTCGGGAGGTCACCTAGTCCAACCCCCTGCTCAAAGCAGGACCAACACCAACTAAATCATCCCAGCCAGGGCTTTGTCAAGCCTGACCTTAAAAACCTCTAAGGATGGAGATTCCACCACCTCCCTAAGGAACCCAGCCAGTGCTTCGCCATCCTCCTAGAGAAAAAGTGTTTCCACTCTAGTAGCCATTATTGTGCTAGTCCATAGGGTAGCACTCCCCTCCGTCCACCCAGAGGCTCAGTGTAGATACTGCCCTGTTTGGTATTAACTGCAGATCATGTCAAGATGGTTAGCAAATTAAATCTATGTTAGGTCCCGTAAAGGACTATAGAGACATTGGGTAAAGCACCAAAGGAATGTAGGGCCTAATGTCCTACAGAAAGGCTAACAGATTGGCCTAGCCATTTATATCAGTCAAAAGCTACAAGTGTGGTCATTTTCATCTGGTATTTTAAAGAATTGTATTTTATGCCCTTCACAATCTAATATGAATTCATTGGGCAGCACAGCGATCACAGCAGAAAGAAGAAGGCCATCAAAATCTCTTGGTTAAGATATTTAATTCCCACATTTTCCATCTTCTATTTAAAAATAATTTCCCACATAGTGTGCGAGGGCCTCCCAACAGCCAAACACTGGACATGTCCTGTTCTTACCCATTTCTGCCTGAGCATGGGGGCCAAAGGAGTTCTTAGATCTAGAAGGCAGTGATACAACTAATAAATGGGATTCTACATTTTTTGATATTTTAGCTTCCCATTTCTCCTCCCACAGTAAAATCTTAACTCCCTTCCTGTTCGTTCACACCACAGCTTGCAGGTTTGAACAAGATACATGTGCTGCATTAATTAACCCACAACTTACTCATCTTGGAGACTGGATATCTCACCTCAACTATAATACCGCCTGCTGTTACCATCTTGTGGAATGGAATCCGTGACTCCTATTATGTCTTAGTAGTGTCCACATCTAGGACTCATGCCTGTCACTACTGAGAGCCAGCAGGAGAGTGATAGCATTTTTAGCATCATAGCATTTGAATTTCATCTGTGATGTGTGGGGGTCAGCCATTTCCTAGTCAGAGGACTCTTAGTAGAAATTGCTTCATGAGCCTCAAAATGTGATGGAAAATACTGGGATTCCTTGGAAGGCGACTTCTCAGAGAGCACTGGTTCAGGCTGGTAAAGTTCACAATTTTTTATTCTCTTTGGCCTAATCCAAATATTTTTTTAAAAGATGTTCTTTTAATTTTCCAGAGATTAAAGCACTTTGTAACTTTACTAGAGCATATCTGTGTAGGCTGCATACCCCAAACAGTTCTCCTTTCCGTGTCATTGGAGCAGAAGGGATGTGATTGGTTTTGATGATTTGCTGTGAACATTAAGGCCCTGATCTGGTAAAGAGATGAATGCTCTGCCACAGCCTTGCTGAAGTTAACGGGATTCCATGGGGCAGAGACGTCTCCCTCTTGTCATTTCTTTGCATGTTTGGGTTTAGCTTTATATAGCCAGCCAGTGAGGTTTGGAATCTTCTGAGTTTCATTTTGAAGCACTAATATTTCAACTTAAATTACATGCAAATAACCTGCAGCATTCCATGTTAATGCTTGATTTGCGATAGCACACGGAGCAAGTAATCCTACTATAGTATTTCATTTGTCTTTTTTATTTCTGATGTTTAGTTCCTAGATCGGTATTAAAACAACTTTCTGAATCTTCTAGAATAAATAAATCCAGCCTAACACTCTTATTTTTTCATATAACAGCAAAGAGATTTGAAATCCTTTATGGAACAAGCCTTTATGTATTTGTAGTATCTGAATTTTTCTGAGTCTACAGCTAATTTCTTCAGTAAGCTCCTCAAGTGTGGTACATAAATGGATTAAATCACTCTGAGAGCAGCCTAAATAGTATTCATCTGATAATTTATTCAACAAATTTCACGATGTTTTGCAAATAAATTATTTGCCAGATGTTTTTCTCATTATTTCCCAGCTTACAGAGAAGGAAGAATGAGTTGCAAAGAGTTATGCACATGAATAACTTTATGCATGTGAGTAGCCTTACTGAGTTCAATGCAACTACTAACATGTTTAAATCTTTATAAGATACAGGCCAAATGTATAATTACTTGTAAATTTTAAGAATTTTTTAAAAAATTAAATACTATTTTCTTCCATTATTTCCTGAGCTGTTGTCTAATCAGAAACTGAGAAGCAGAATAGTCTCAAAATTTGTCCGAGTTGTCCAAAAAGTTATAGCGATGATCTCAGGTAATAGCATTCCTATCAGGTAACTGCTTCGAAAAATACATCTTAAAAACATGCAATAAAGTTACATTATAGGTTGCATCAAGACAGCATTAGTAGCAGTTCCCCAAAGTCTTGGATGCATTCTGTCATGCAAGGGTTGACATAGGATTGAACTTCAATGAATTGTTTGCTTGATACAAACTCTAGCAACTAAATTCCTGGGACAGAGAAATAAACATTGAACACCACATCTAGCTTCCCTTCAAGTCAATTTCCTAATCTATTACATGTCTGTGGATTGCCTGCACCATGACTGAATGGTGTAGGGCCTATCACAAGACCTGTAGGTAATTGCCTCTGATAGTCATCACACTCTCTGGTGATGGGATGACTCATCAGGCTTAAGCAGGGTCAGGCTCAGAGGCATCACAGTACCAAGTAAAATGCCTTACAGAAGTCCAGGTCCATCACATTAACATTATTAACTTCATCAACCAAACTTCTAACCTTATCCAAAAAAAATAAAAAATAAAAAAGAGATACCAAGTTAGTTTGACAGGATCAATTTTCCATAAACCTATGTTCATTGGCCTTAATTACATTACTCTCTTTTAATTCTTTTTTTAATCTAGACCCATATCAGCTGTTCCATTATTTTGCTTGGGCTCAACGTCAGGTCTACACTTGCTTGGGTCATCTCATTTACTCTTTTAAAATACAGGCACAACATTCGCTTTCTTCCAGCCTCCTGATATTCCCCCAGTGGGCCTTAACGTATTGAAAAAAATCAACATTCGTGGTCCAACAAGCTCCAGGATAAGCTGGGTTTTTGTCAAAGAACCAGTTACTCTGGCTCCTGGGTCTGCAGGGGAGCTTGATCCTTCTAACCTTCAGTATCTGTGTTCAGGACACAGTAAGGGACAATATTATAACTCCCATGTTTCAAACTCTCCCTACAAAAGGCACTTGGCTTGGGGAAGTTAGGGAAGTCTTGCCAGCCGCACAGGGAATGCATTAACAGAGAGTGCCATCCGTCATCTGCCGTAAACAAACGCACAGGGACCCGTGAAAAACCATGAAGCAATGATTTTGGAAATACTGCAATGATGGGTTTAGAAGATATAGCCTGCAATGGTGTGTGATGGATGGGTATAATTGAAGGTTCATCACACTCCCATTTTAGGGGGAAACGTTTAATGAGTGTTTCTGATCTATAAATGCGGTAAAACGGAGGATGGCATTCCCAGTTCTACCTCTACGTCTCCTCTCTTATCTGTCTGTTTTTCTGTTCTTTGTTTTCTCTTGTCTGCTAGAATGTTAAGTCTAGGTTTTATTTGGTGTCTTGTATCTGGGATTAGAGAAGATTGGTTTTTATGTGTCTTTATCATGTTATTTTGTTTCTCTGGAGAGGTATGGAGCAGATTGGTGTATTTATCAAGCACAGCAAATTGGATTTTACAGACATCTTAGTTATTGGATCTCTTGTGCTTCTCGATTAACCTAGTCAACAACAATAAAAACCATGTGGTGATGGGCCTGCTTGGGTGTAAACTGAGGGCAGAAATCCCAGACTACTCAGAAGGTTTACTAAAATTGAAGTCAATGCAATATGGGTAGGCTTGGAATAATTAGATTTGTAATCAGCAAATGTTGGTATACGTCAATTTCACCATACACACACACGCACACACACACACACACACACACACACACTCAAAGTAACAAAAAAATGTCAATTGATGATAATCAAAATTTACGGGTAGGCAAAGTAATAAAAATGCTTCTTGCCAACTTATTAGAGTCTAACTTTAATGTATATCATAGAATCATAGATTATTAGGGTTGGAAGGGACCTCAGGAGGTCATCTAGTCCAACCCCCTGCTCAAAGCAGGATCAATCCCCTTGCAGTTTTTTTACCCCAGTTCCCTGAATGGCCCCCTCAAAAATGTGTTGTAATGAATGGTCCATAAATTCTGTATTTACAGCTTTGCCAGTACAGCCAGCTATGGTGTTCGCACAACTGGAGCTGCAGGTAATTATGCAGCACTCATTAAAGCTTTCACTTGATCAATCTCAACATCTACTGTCATTAAAGAATTATTACCAGACCCTGCATCATTGCCAACAACGGTGAAAATTAAAATAGATAATAATTGAAACAAGAGCTTCAAAACAAGCATCAGTATTTGTCCATTGAAATTAAATTGGAGAAGTCAATGGAGCTTTGTCAGTTTGTCCCAGCAGAGGATTTGGCCTTCAGTATTATCTGTTATCTTTGGTTTCCATTTCTAGTAAAGGTTGGTTAATAGAGTGTTCTTCACATTGATTCCAGACAAGACATGCATCTTTCTCTTTTGAAAGAAAGCTTGGAACCAAAGGACTGGATTGGATGCGCTAGATAGAACTATTTATCTAACACCTTCAGGTGATCTGTCATTGAAATGAAAATGTGGGCAACCCATTTCTCCAACTCTTTCCCAGGCCGACATCATTTTCAATTCTCGTAAAGCTGGAGACGGACCATTTGGTTTCTTGGGGATGCAAATAGTAGCAGACTAGGTCTGTGTTTGCCAGTCCACAGACTTGAGACATGAGGTTTTTCACTGCAGTGCCAGTCTGCTGCATTATTTCAGCTGGAAATCTGCTCTCTCAAAAAGCAGCAGCTGGTTGCTGAAAATAAACCAGTTTTGCTTGATGCTGTCAGCAGAAAGCTGTCTTTTAATCAGTAAATGCAGTGTGCTGTTAACAAAGCAGCATGCTTGACAGACAAAAACACTACAGGTTTCAGAGTGGTAGCCCTGTTAGTCTGTATCAGCAAAAACAATGAGGAATCCTTGTGGCACCTTAGAGACTAACAACTTTATTTGAGCATAAGCTTTCGTGGGCTAGAGCCCACTTCATTAGATGCATGAAGTGAAAAATACAGGAGCAGGTATAAATACATGAAAGGATGGGAGTTGCTTTACCAAGTCTGAGGTCAGTCTAACGAGATAAATCAATTAACAGCAGGCTACCAAGGGAGGAAAAATAACGTTTGAAGTGGTAAGCAAGTGGCCCATTACAGACAGTTGATAAGGTGTGAGTAACAGTAGGGAGAAATTAGTACTGGGGAAATTAAGTTTAGGTTTTGTAATGACCCAACCACTCCCAGTCTTTATTCAGACCTAATCTGATGGTATCCAGTTTGCAAATTAAATCCAGTTCTGCAGCTTCATGTTGGAGTCTGTTTTTGAAGTTTTTTTTGTTGCAGAATTGCCACTTTTAGGTCTGTTATTGAGTGACCAGAGAGGTTGCAATGTTCTCCTGTTGGTTTTTGAATGTTGTGATTCCTGATGTCAGATTTGTGTTCATTTATTCTTTTGCGTAGAGACTGTCCGGTTTGGCCAATGTGCATGGCAGAGGAGCATTGCTGGCACATATCACATTGTTAGGTCCTATGATGGTGTCCCTCGAATAGATATGTGGACAGAGTTGGCGCCAGGGTTTGTAACAGGATTTGGTTCCTGGGTTGATGTTTTTGTTGTGTGGTGTGTAGTTGCTGTGTATTTGTTTCAGGTTGGGGGCTGTCTGTAGGCAAGGACTGGCCTGTCTCCCAAGGTCTGTGAGAGTGAGGGATCATCCTTCAGGATAGGCACTGTCATTTCTCCACATCTGCGTCTTCTTGGAGCGGATTCTCCTCTCCCCATACCAGCTTTGCAGCAATGTGACTCCACTGACTTCAGTGGTGGTATGTCTGATTTACAGTAGCATAAGTGGGATTCAAATCCACTACTCTGCATTGTACCCTAACACACTATCACATCAATACAACATGGCAAAGAGTTGGAGCTGAATTCTGCCTGCATTTACACCAGTGTTAATCCAGAATAACCCCACTAACTTGAAAGGAGTAATGCTGAATTGGGAATGAGATGTGGATTTTGCACAATGGTTATACAAAAACAGATCTATGAATTTACTATTTAAAAAGAGATGTACAAACTCAAGACAAGCTCACAAAAGCAAGTAATTACTCCAGATGGCAATGACTTCTCTTTTAAATGGGGGGGGGGGTATGTTGCACATATATCTATTCTTTGTCTCACACCCATTGCCAGTATATGGGGGTATAAGCTGTAAACCAGCCTCAAGGTAAGGATCTCACATACAGCGAGGCACGTCCTCAAATGCTGTGAAAACAAAGGATGGCATAGCACATTTAGTATAGAAATCTTAACGTTGTTACTATTGAAACTGGAACACTGTGCTTTTGGCGGATGCATTGGTCTGTGACGTATCATGTCAGGTCAGGTCACATCTTGCTACATAATCATAGAATCACAGAATCATAGATGTGTAGGATTGGAAGGGACCTCAACAGGTCCTCTAGTCCAGTCCCCTGCATTCAAGGCAGGGCTAAGTATTATCTAGACCATCCCTGACAGGTGTTTGTCCAACCTGTTCTTAAAAACTTCCAAGCACGGATAGTCCACAACCTCCCTAGGCAATTAGTTCCAGTGCTTAACTACCCTGATAGTTAAGATTTTCCTAATGTCCAACCTAAACCTCCCTTGCTGCAATTTAAGTCCATTGGTTCTTGTCCTATCCTCGGAGGTTAAGGAGAATAATTTTCCATCCTCCTCCTTGTAACGACCTTTTATGTACTTGAAAACTGTTATCGTGTCCCCTCTCAGTCTTCTCTTCTCCAGACTAAAAAGACCCAGGTTTTTTCAATCTTTCCTTGAAGATCATATTTTCTAGACTTTTAATAATTTTTGTTGCTCTCCTCTGGACTTTCTCCAATTTGTCCCCTTCTGTTCTGAAATGTGGCGCCCAGAACTGGACACAATATTCTAGCTGAGGCCTTAATGTCTTGTGAGAGGCAATCACTGGTGCAACCCCTGGCCCTCAGCACAACACGAGTTAGATTTTAACAACATTGGTGGAATGAAAAAAGCCAGGCTTTTATAGAGGAAATACATCTCTTAAAAAAGTAGGCCCTGCATGGGATCAAACCTATATAGCATACTTCCTGGCCCAATGCTTTCTGTAAGGAGTTAGCAGAGAACATAACTTCCAGATTGCATAACAGGAAGCTATTCAGTGTATGTTCCAGTAAAGGGGAACACAGTTAGGGTGGATTTAAGAGTGCTGCTTTCTGTTCCCTTGTGGCATGTGTGACTGTCAAACCCCAAACTCAAACACTGGAAGACCAAGGCAGGCTCATTCACAGTAAGGATGCTACAAAGCACCCTGGTAACCTTCCAATCTTCTTTTTGAAAAACTAAACAGATTGGAAATGTAACAAACAACTCCACCCAGAAATATGGGAAAGCTAAATAGCCCTAGGGGGTATCCTTGAGAGACAGAACTTCCCCGTGCAAGCAATGAATCCATTTTACAAAACAAAGAAAACTTTATGGGATGGAGGGAAGGAAGGGGGAAGGAAAGGGGACACAGAATACACTTGGAAAAGCCAGTAATAACAAATCAACGATATCTGTATGTATCTATTAAGTAAAAAGAACAGGAGTACTTGTGGCACCTTAGAGACTAACAAATTTATTTGAGCCCAAAGCTTATGCTCAAATCATTTTGTAAGTCTCTAAGGAGCCACAAGTACTCCTGTTCTTTTTGTGGATACAGACTAACACGGCTGCTACTCTGAAATGTATTAAGTAAGACTCCCCCCACCGGCTGTCTTGGCAGTTGTCTAAAACTCTGTCCTCCATTCAAAGTGTGAGTTCCCAACCAATGCATTCTTGCAATAGCTTCTTCTCTCCTCTCCCTCCTCCACTGCAGCCCCCACTCAGGGTTTGCTGTCCAGGGTTGGTGGAGTTCAGAGCTTGGGCAGATCCATCTCCATCGCCAAGGGAAACTGCCTGGCTTGCTCCTCTAACCCAGGAGTAGCAGTCGCACTGCTGATTTGGTTGCCGGGTAGGGGGAAGAACTCTGGGGAGCATCATCTATGCTACTGCCCTTCACAGCTTCAGCAAAAGATACCTCTGCACTATCATCTGTCGCTACACAAAATCCTCAGAGAGGAATCACCCTTGTGCTGAACCCCGACCTTGCCACCAAAGCAGCACTCCCACCTAATCCCAGAAGATCCTCTTTTTCCTTCTCCCTTAGGCCTCATCCAGGCTTCACTGCCCAACCATGCCAGACTGCAATTTTGGTGAGGGTGACAGCAATACATAATGGGTGCCCTTCTCTTGCTCTTCCATTACCCAGCAGGGCTAGTAACATTTTATTACCCCCAAACTGAAATGTAAGTACAATATTTATATTCCAACTGATTGATTTTATAATCATGTGGTAAAATGAGAAGGTCAGCCATTGTTCAGTCATAGTGTGACTGAGACACTTTTGTATTCTTATGGCTGATTTTGTAAGCAAGTAGTTTTCAAGTGAGGTGAAGCTTGGGGGTGCACAAGACAGATCAGACTCCTGAAAGGGGGACAGTAGCCTGGGAAGGTTGAGAGCCACTGTTTTTATTCCATTCCCAAGCAGACTGTTTTTCACCCCCAAAAAATACACCCTTGATTTCAGTCTGGACTCTGATTTATGTTTGATAAAGTGGGTTTTTAGTGCTTGTGAAAGAGTCAGACTGACATCAATGGCTGCCAGTGTCTCGCATTTCATCAGGTAATGTGTGGGCATTGACAGTACGTGCTGCCCTGCACCACAGCTGGTTTTCAATTCGCACCCCTACCCACTCTTGCTTTGGCCAGACCTCGAATCCTAATGAGTTTCATTTGCTGCCGACTGAAGCCACCTCCCGTATTTCATTCGCAATCCTCTGAGATGTCCAATCCCTTTTAATAACTGTCCATGATGGATGATCCAATAGAAGAAGCCTCATTAAATACTTTTTTTTTTTTACTTGTAAGCATTTTCCAGAGGAGCAAAGAAGAAGAAAGAACTATGGGCAAGACTTTAAAACAAGCGGCCAGTGATTGCTAATTCATTTGCTATTCATTGCAATGAGAACAATAATGAATGTGGAGGGTGTTAAATGGAATCTCTTTCCATTGGCACAGGAAATGTTTCCCACGTCCTGCTGATGGTGGCTGAATAGAAAAGCCAATTTCAGAGGCCAAATGACTGACCCTGCCGGGAGCTCTGATGTGAAGAAATGCGGGAGACTTGCTGCCTCAGTGAGCGTTCAAAGGACGAGATTATCAATTGAAAGGGATTGATGGGAAAAAATGTAAAACCAAACAAATATTTGTTTCCAAAATAAACAAAACTGGCCCCACACATGTTACAGGGTCTATTTTTATATGTCTGCATTCACAATATATTGTATGGTTGATAAATAATCAAATATAATCTCAATAAACAGATTTCTAACACAAAGAGAAGAATGAAAAACTCTAGGGGCTGTTAACATCATTTGAAAGTCACAAGGGGACATTTCCAGTAGACCAAGTGAGCCATATTCTTGGGAGTTCTTTCAAACGTAAAGGAAGAGTCAAAATCGGGTCTCTTCTGTGGAGCAACCTCACCACCATTACTTCTGATGATTGGCAGGTCTGCTGTATCTAGTGCCCCTAATTGAAACTGGGGCCCCTTTGTCCTGGAGGCTGCTCAGACAATCCCTGTCCCCAAAATATTCTCACCTAAAAAGACAAGACAGACAAGGATGGGATGGGGAAACTGAGGCACAAAGCAGGAACATGATTTGCCCCAGGTCACACAGCAGGTCTCTGGCAGAGGTCTGAGGCCCAGGACTGTGCCCTGCCCAGGGTGCCAGGTGTTTTCTTTTTTTGCATCTTCTCTTTGAGAAAAGGCTTACAGCAGATCCAAACAGTCTTTATAGGAAATAGAAATAATTATTAATTACTTCCCAGTTGTTTCCCTTCGTTTAATATAGTTAGTTACTTAGTTTAAAAAAAAAAAAAAAAGGGCCCCTCAGGCTCATCTCCCATTGAGACACTCTACTCGCCTATCTCTAATTCATAATAGCAGGAGCTTCAGGATTTAAAAGATGCATCTCCTGTCAGGAATCCATGCCACGGTCAGATGGGCACTCGCACTGTGTGAAGTGCCAAGGGGACACCCACATCCCCCTGAGGTGCCTCCATTGCACGAGTCTCAAATCAAGAGCTCATCGTGATAGGGATATGTGGCTCAAAATCATCATGATGGGAAAATCCCTGCAGCTGCTGTTGGAGACGGGAAAGGTTAAACCCGCACCCACACGCTCCCCAGCCAGATCAGAACCAGTGAGGAGCGTTGCTTCATCCTCCTTGGAGCGGAGGCAAGAAGCACAACAGTCTCACAGAAGAGGCTCTACCAAGGGTAGGTGGTATCCTGCGAGATCCCTACCCTCAGTGCTGATAGCACCAAAGGCCGGAGCCTCAGCCTGCTCTAATGCCTCCGCAACAGCGCTGACAGAGCACAGAGGCAGGGACCCGACCTCCCGCATGGGAAGGTACTTGTGGATTCGGTCCCCTCAGCGCCGCAAACGGCGGCAACGCGGACACCTTACCCTTCCTCGGCACCGCAAACGGCCACAGCACCCGGCACCATGTTCCTCCTCGGCACCGACAACGGCCGCGGTGCCGACAGCGCGTTCAGCAGCAATAACGAAAACAACCGTCGTGTCCACAGTGCGATCAGTTTCAGCGCCAAAAGCGGCTGCGGTCCCGCCAGCGCACTCTGCCTCAGCAGCGAAAACAGCTGCGGTGCCGACAGCGCACTCAGCCTCGGCACCGAGAAGAATGTCGGCACCCAGCCACTCTTCTACCAGCGCACCAGCAGCAAACCCCCTGCAAGGCACTTCTATGCAGGCTGCAGCAACACTCTCATTCTCACTTTCTCCTACTAATGACTTAGAGCAGAGAGCAGGCTCAGCTCAGCCCAGGGAGCAGGAGCAACAATTTCTCACTCAAAGTGACCTTTCAGTGCCACCTGAGCCTCACTCTCCGCTCCTAGATACAGAGGACTCATTTCTTGAACCACGACTCTCTCCACCTGAACTGGCTTTCACTGACGGTGACCTTGAGTTACAGCAGAAAATGGAGTTCTTCCCTCCTGCTTCTCCTCCACAGGTGCCTCTACCACCTCAGGTCATGGCTCAAGGTCAACAACCTCAGTTTCCCTACTTTGCCCCCCCATGGATGGCACCTGGGTTCTCCTACCCTATACCTTGGCCTCAGTGGTACCCGTGGCAACATCCTCCTACCAATCGTCCTCCTTCTGTGCCTCAATCTCCTGCTCCATCCACTTCTAGGGTACCCGAGGCCCCTCCTGAGATTGGGAGCTACGCACCATATCCTGACTCACCTAACCCTAATTCTCCACTAGCCTTGGATGAAGCCCTCCTCCCTTCACCTCCACAGGCCGTGGACGACTGCAAACAATTTCAAGAACTTTTTAGGAGGGTGGCACTTAGTCAGGATATCCCCTTAGAAGAGGTTCAAGAGACACGACTCAACACAAACTCCTCAAAATCTTTCAACCATCTGCGCCCTCGAAAATTGCACTCCCTGTAAATGAAGCACTCATGGAGCCAGCTGACACTGTCTGGCAAACCCCAGCTTCTTTAGTACCAACTTGCAAGAAGGCTGAACGTAAATACTATGTCCCTGCAAAGGACGCAGACTTCCTATTTTCTCATCCACCACCAAACTCCCTTGTCATGGATGCAGTTGCACAGAGGACGAAACAGTCACAATATCGACCCAACCCGCAAGACAAGGACCTTAGACGCCTTGATGTCCTGGGCTGCAAGGTTTATACATCCTCTACACTACAATTCAGGATTGCAAACTATTCTGCTCTCCTCATCAGTTATGATTTTGATAATCACAATAAACTTTTCAAATTTGCCTCCTACATTCTAGAGGACAGAAAAGCAGACTTCAAATCAATCCTGACTGAGGGACAACTGATCTGCAGAATGGCTTACAGGCTTCTTTAGACACAGCGGGCACAGCAGCCCATACCACTGCAACTGCTGTGGTTATGCGCAGATCCTCATGGCTCTCTGCGTCAGGCATTCCTAAAGAACTCCAGACCAAAGTGGAGGATCTCCCCTTTGATAAGGACAAACTCTTTTCCAAAAAAACTGATGAACTCCTTCATACCATAAAAGATTCTAGAGCGACACTGAGCACCCTGGGCATTCACCCATCTCTTCCCAGGAGACAACGATACCAACCCTACCAAAGACCACGCACACATCAGTACTATCGTCCTCAACCTAGACCGTACAACACAACTAGGAATCTTACTAGACCCCCAAGCACAGACAAAATCAAAATCAAGCCACCACCTTCCGTCCATCGGGCAATAAACAACAGTTTTGAAACACTGGTTGAGGCCCTGCACGACAAACCCTTGATTCCATCGCTTACTTACCCATTTGGCCACCGCTTCCAGTATTTCCAACATGCCTGGCAGCGGCTTACAAAGGACCGCTGAGTCCTCGAAATAGTTCAGACCGGTTACTCCATCCCTTTTATATCCTATCCTCCTACCCTTCCCCCTTCACTGTCCCTCTTCAGGGACCCTTCTCACGAGCAATTACTTCATACAGAAGTGGCACATTTTCTGCAACTAGGCGCAGTGGAATCTGCGCCAATGCAACACCAAGGAACAGGTTTCTACTCCCATTACTTTCTAACGTAGAAAATGACCGGGGGATGGAGGCCTATACTAGACCTACGCCGACTGAACAAATTAGTGAGGATTCAAAGATTCAGGATGGTCACACTGGGCACAATAATACCTGCACTGGATCAAGGGGACTGGTTCACAGCCCTCGACCTACAGGATGCTTACTTTCATATATCAATTCATCCAGCTCACAGACACTTCCTACAAATCACAGTCAGTCACGACCATTTTCAATACAGAGCTCTTCCTTTCGGACCCTCCACAGCACCAAGAGTTTTTTTCAAGACTCTAGCCGTGGTTGTGGCTCACCTCCGCAAACACGGAGTCACACTGTTCCCCCACCTGAACGATTGCCTCATCAAGGCAACTCCTATGGCGAGACACTTCAAGCTACCCATTTTGCCATCTCCCTCTTTCACAGCCTAGGCCTCCAAATAAACATCCAAAATTCCACCCTGACACCTATACAACAGATCGAGTTCATCGGAGCCCATCTCGACTCAATCCAGAGCAGGGCCTCGCTCCCATATCACAGATTCCTTGCTATCACGCAGCTCATACGCACGCTCTCTACTCGTCCCAGGACACAGGCAAGACCCTGCCTACAGCTCCTTGGTCACATGGCAGCCACCACCTTCGTGGTTCACCACGCCAGGCTGCACATGAGATGTCTCCAGGGTGGGCTCAACTCCAGTTTCAAACCCAACAGACACACCTTAGGGATGCTGCTAACTCCTCCTCCCAATGTTATAGCTTCCCAACATTGGTGAACAAGTCCAGAAAACCTCTGCACAGGGGATTCCTTCCAGCAACGATCCCCAACGCTCATGCTCACCACGGATGCTTCCGTGATTGGGTGGGGAGTGCATCTAGGGGAACACAGGGCACAAGGCTGGTGGTCCGCATCAGAGACGCGCCTACACATAAATCTCTTAGAGCTCAGAGCGGTGAGGCGAGCTTGCCTTCACTTTCTTCCCCTCATAGAGAACAAATATCTGCGGGCCTTAGCAGACAACATAGCACATATGTACTACATAAACAGACAAGGGGGAGCCCGATCACATTCCCTTTGCATGGAAGCCATTCGACTATGGAATTGGTGCATATGACATCGAATACAAATCATCGCTTCCTACCTACCAGGCTGCCACAGCACTACTGCCGACGCACTCAGCAGGCACTTCTCGACAGAACATGAATGGGAACTGCATCCCGCAGTACTCCAACAGCTCTTCTCCCTCTGAGGCACCCTGTCAATAGATCTCTTTGCCATGACCCAAAACCAAAAATGCCCCTTGTTTTGCTCCAGAGCGGGACTCGGGACTGCATCCCTAGGAGATGCATTCCTCATCCCATGGAACAACTCCCTCTTGTATGCTTTCCCACCAATCCCTCTGCTACACAGCGTTCTTCAGAAGATTGCAGACGACAAGGCCCAGGTCATCCTTATTGCCCCGGCTTAGCCAAGACAGACATGATATCCCTACCTACTCTGCATGTCCTCCCGTCACCCATGGGCTCTCCCCAACAGGCCAGATCTCCTTTCCCAAGACAACGGACGGGTTCTTCATCCCCAGCTCCAAAAGCTCCACCTCACAGCCTGGTTCCTTCATGGTTCCAAGCCCATGAACTAACCTGTTCCGAGCAAGTCCAATATGTCCTCCTGCACAGTAGGAAAGACTCCACTTGTAAAACCTACCTGCAGAAGTGGAAGCGTTTTGCTCTTCGGTGTTCACATAAGCATTTAGCACCCAATAACGTGACCCTCCCTAACATTCTAGACTACCTCTTGAAACTAAAACAGGACGGACTTTCACTCAGCTCCCTCAAAGTGCACCTGGGGGTGCTTACCACCTTCCATGACCTATTAGATGGATACTCACTCTTTACCCACCCCACCATTAAACGCTTTCTCACAGGCCTGCAAAATCTCTACCCTGAAATTCACCCAACAGTGGCTACATGGAATCTTAACCTCGTTCTTCATGCTCTCATGAAACCTCCATTTCAGCCCTTGGCTACCTCCTCTCATCTCCATATGTCCATGAAGGTGGCTTTCTTAGTTGCCATAACATCAGCAAGGAGAGTTGGTGAAATGAGTTCCCTGATGGCCCATCCTCCCTACACAATCTTCTCCAAAGATAAAGTCACTTTGAGACCACATCCTGAATTTCTTCCTAAGGTGTTATTGACCTTCCACCTCAACCAACCTATATATTTACCTACTTTCTATCGCAAACCTCACAAAACTCTGGAAGAGGCAACCCTGCATGCTCTTGACATCAGGCAAGCAATTGCCTTTTATTTAGACAGGACTAAACCATTTCGCAAGTCTCCACGACTCTTTGTTTCCATTACCAAGAGATTGAAAGGTACCGCTATCTCTAAACAATGCCTATCCAACTGGATCTCTGACTGCATCAGATCCTGTTACCGTGGGAGAAATCTTGACCCGCCTGACGACATTAGAACTCATTTCACTAGAGCCATGTCGGCATCCATTGCCTTCCTACACAACGTTCTGATTCCTGATATCTGCAAAGCGGCTAATTGGTCATCTGAACACACGTTTGCAAAACACTATGCTCTCATGCAAGACACCACGGCAGACACCGTAGTAGGCCATACAGTACTATCTACAGTACTCACTGCTGCGTCTCCAAAGTCCCACCAACCATAGTGGGTACTGGTATACCTTCACCTAGAGTGGAGCACCTGCAGGGACAGCACTCGAAGAAGAAGGGGAAGATACTCACCTTGCAGTAACTGAAGTTCTTCGAGATGTGTGTCCCTGTGGGTGCTCCACTCCTCCCCTTCTTCCCCTCTACTTTGGAGTACTGATATGATTCTCCACAGTAGAGAAGGAACTGAGGAGGCTGTGGGGCACATGCACTCAGGAAGATTCCAACTAGACAGGAGATACCATCTGAGTGAGTGCGCCCCAACCAGGCACTGCTACCGAAAATCTCCGATCAACAGCACCGGGACTCACCGTCACCTAGAGTGGAGCACCCACAGGGACACACATCTCGAAGAACCTCCGTTACTGCAAGGTGAGTAACTTTCTCTTTCGACCTCTATAAGCTTAGGTGAAAGAATAGGATTTGCTCTGCAAAGTGATAGCTGTCTCCGTTGCATTCATACTGATCTCCTGTGGAGGAGAGTTCTGAAGATGAAGGTCCTCCACTGAGAATGCTCAGGTCCCAGGCCCCAAAGCTTTTTGCTATGGCGTCTGACAAGCAGAGCATCCCTGCTCAGCTGAGCTGTCTTGTAAGGTCATGGAAGGAGAGGCAGTCCCTAAGATGGACACACCCTAACCCAATAAGCATTTTATTCACTAGGGGCAGGACCTGTACCTGAGATTAAGTGAGGGGCAAGTGGAGTGGGCAGAACACGGGTGTAATAGGCCTCTTTGCTTACCAGGTGAACTGCTACATATGCTGGAGTTTCTGCATGGCCTTCATTTTCAGGCCCAGGTGCAGTAGGTTGCAATCGCCGGTTCTGGAGGTGATGAATCCCAGTACTAAGGAATAAGGACAATCTCCTGGACAGTGGCCAGAGGGAGAAGGCCTTTCTTGCTGTCTTTTTGACCAGGACCAGCAGTGTGTGAGAGAAGAGATCCTGCTATGTGGCAATCAGAGGGATGATTCTCTCATTGGAGGGATGTTTTCTACACAATTCCTTGAGGAATTCTCTCATCCAACCACCATCTCTTCTGTCTTAAGAGAGATTAAGCTCAAACCCTCAGTTCTCCATCCTTGTGCTTCTCTCTCTCAGGCAATGGGGAACCATGGTGACTGTCTTGACAGAGTCTGTCAAGGCAGGGCTGTAGAGCTGGGTGTCTGCACCTGTGCCAGTAGAATCATAGAATATCAGGGTTGGAAGGGACCTGAGGAGGTATATAGTCCAATCCCCTGCTCAAAGCAAGACCAATCCCCAGACAGATTTTAGCCCCAGATCCCTCAGTGGCCCCCTCAAGGATTGAGCTCACAATCCTGGGTTTAGCAGGCCAATGCTCAAACCACTGAGCTATCTCTCCCCCCAAACGTTAGCATCTCACAGCTCCCCCAAGCCGTCCTGGCTATCCATTGAGGCGCGGCAGTGATAGGAATGGGTTTTGTGGGAATTCATGTATGAAAGCTCATGGGGAGCAGGTGCTGATGCCCATTTTGAATCCACAGGGTCAATCCGAGAGCAAAAAGCCAAGATAGCGGAGTGCTGCAGCAGCGTCCCTGACTCTAGCTAAGTCTTGGGAGAAAGTCAGTCACCGGCTGCTGCGATACATTGCAGTATAGCTCCATTTCACTTAGGGCCCTTTATTCTGCTGCTGAAGCTGCTGCCAGGTGGCCCGGCAATCACGACAAACTCCAGAAGAAGTCTCACTGCGATATATGTGCACGACACAGTCAAATCTGCATGTTGACATCAATATTCTGGTGTCATGCAGCACAACTAACATGTGCTTCCGAGGCTGGTAAAAGATAGTCACCCTCCAGTTACGGCAGAATAAACTGTTCAGGGGAATATTGGTCAGACCTGCTGGATGGCTTGGATCTGAATCTTCCAGCTTCTAGCAGAAAACATGACGCCTCTGATCTTTTGGGAACGGGTCAGAATGCTCCATTTGCCTAGCCCTAGTGGTATAACATTGCATGGCTAGACCATAAGGGCGTTCGGACGTGTGGTCCTGTGGGCACATGCAGGGCATTATTCAGCTCTTCATCCCACCTGCCTGCAATCACACGTGTTTGCTTCCACAGCATGATCTGCTCGTGCTGCAGTCTCTCTCTGAAGTAACCGCAGAGCCTCTAATATAATGCTACTACTTCTCCAAGTGAAGAAAAGCAATACTTCAAGAAGTGATATAAAATGAGGATGGTTCCCCAGTGTTCAGCATACAAGCAGGCGAGTCTGGTATTTAATTTATTGGGTACTCCTGGGCACCGAGCAGGATAGATGTTTCAATCCCAGCCCATGTGAAATAACAAGCTGGGAGAAGTCTATGCTCAGTGGTATGATATGTCAGGAAAGAACACAAGCCTCCGGGTTTGAGCACATTCCTGAATTTAGGCAGCATGCCAGGACTTAACCCTAGAGAGTCGTCATTGGATTTTAATCAACCATTCTTGCATCAAGTCAGAAGAGAAGATTTCACACACTTCCTCAGTCTGAGCGGAGCGGCCGGTAATGCTACAATCACAACACAACCTGCATGTGCTCGTGGGGGGTGATTATTACCTTTGGCTTTGACTAGAGGGAGCTGCAAGCTAGAAAGGGGGAAAGCAGGGAGCTGGATTGGGGTAAATCATTTTGTGCCAGATGACGTTGTGCAGACATAGGAGTTTTGCTGTCATCAGGCATGCATGCAGCATAAAATAATATCTGTGCAAAACAGGAATTCTGGTCAACAGTTTCCTGGAGCTGAGAGAATCTTATGAAGGTGCGAGCTAAACGAAGACGAACTCATTTGCAGTCAGCCTTGCAAATGAAATAATTCAGCCAGCGGTGTCATGCAAACTGCAAACAGAATCAGGGTTGACATGTTGCAACTCCAGGAGCGCACACATCATGCTCAGCCAAGTGGCAGGTGAAGGTTGAAGTAACGTGCTGGATGGACCTGTAAGTCACAGATGGTGGAGACAGTGGCATGCTGTTACCATTCAGACCCCACATGCCACTGCAGAAGGGCCAGCAAGACAAGATGGAGCGGTAAATAAACACAAAACCAGGACTGTCACTTACTGCCAGCAGTGCCTCCTGCGGCCATCCTGGGAATGAGCTCTGCCAGGCTTTGTGCTCTCCCTCCAGTGCTGCCCTCCCCCTCCAGGGACTGCAGTCTCCTCTGACCAGGTCACTAAAGTCCTCCCCTTCCAGGGAATTCAAAGTCCTTCCTAACCAGCTATTATAATAATTGGAGAGATACCTGTCTCCTAGAACTGGAAGAGACCTTGAAAGGTAATGGAGTCTAACCCATTGCCTTCACTAGCAGGACTAAGAACTGATTTTGCCCCAGATCCCTAAGTGACCCCCTCAAGGATTGAACTCACAGCCCTAAATTTAGCAAGTCAATGCTCAAACCACTGAGCTATGCCTCCCCTGACTGTCTAGCTGATGTCTCCAAAATGCTGTGCTACTACCCAGTGGCTGGTAGGGGAACCCAGACCCACTCTCTACACTGGGTTCAAGCCCAGGGACCATATAACAAGCAGCCACGGTCTCTGCACAGTCCACCCCTGGTTGCTATTTCCCTGGGCATCTTCCTACTTATGTGGCATCCCCTCTTTCTGGGTTTGCCACCTCCTAACTCCCTTCACTCAGGGAGTGGCTGTACCCCTTGTCTGGAGCCAGTTTCCTGGTTGTATAGGCCCCTGCTGTTCCTGCACAGGTGAGCCTGGGTGCAATCAGGTAGCTCCCTGCTCCCTGGCTTCTCCTCCAGATGCAGCCTGGGGAGTTAATTGGCCAGCCTATTGGCCAACCCCTTCCAATCCTATGTGGGGTGGACACCCCATCACCGGGATATAGAAGAAGCCAGGGCATTTTCAAGTAGTTGGTTACCTCTAAACATTGCACCAGCCACATCCTGACAATAACCCCGAGCAGGAGGGCATGGTGAGCTGAAGAAGCTGCTTTTTTAATGACTGATCAATCGTGCTGAGTGTACAGACACAGTCAGGAGAGTGGAGCTCAGTTATAACCACCCCAGGCATGGGCCTGATTCCCACTGGTTAAAATCAGGAGGAACGCCACCCACATCACTGCAGGAAGATTTCTGCCTGCAGCGAGTCCTTGGAGAAGTTGGTAGGTGGATGGCTCCATAGCAGCTCCATGGCAGTACACATTAAAGGCCTGATTTACCGTAGTGGCCTCTGAATCAGTGGAGGCCATTTTTCACCTTAAATAACTGCAGCTGCTGTTCATTGTGGGCACAACCAGTGACACCTCCAACCTTGTTCCCCTCAGATCAGTTCCAAAGGCTGCCCCTCAGCTCATCTGAGCAGCCCGCCATTCTAGTCCCCACCATTGGCTTCCTCTTCTGCACAATGCCAAGCACAAGTTTCTTTACGAAAACATCATCATTCAGCCCCAGCCTCCCTTTGAAGTGTGATCACGAATTAATTAGTATGAAAATGAAGGAGGCCAACCTTGATTGCCTACGTTACCCACAGGCAACGCTGCACTTTCTCTCGCGTCCCCCAAGGCACAGGGCTGGCCTTGGGGGTTGGGGGGCAATGTGGGTGACCATCCAGGGCTCTGTGGTCAGGAGAGCACCATCCGAGTGCTGCAAGCTGGCGGGCCTTGGCTGCCGAGTGGGGGTGAGGGCAGGTGAGCCCATGGCTGGCAGGCTCAGAAACTCCTCCCTCTGCAGCCCAACTAGACTCTGGGGCCAAAAGCCTGGGGTGCCAACATTCAGGTTTGCCCAGGGTGCCATTTTCCCTAAGGTCGGCCCTGCCCAGGCATGGGAAAAACTCCGTCAAAAACTTTAGCTTCTTTGCTATCCCCTCTTGAAGTCTTCCTCTGCCATGATGCCTACAAACTGTTACTGCCTGCCATGGGCTGCGTCCAGAACAGATCCTGCTTACTAATGCAAGCAAACCTATTTCCACCATGACCTTGTCCTTCCATCCTCACTCCCTGTCGATTCACCTGTTGTGCAATGCAGAAACCACAGATCACATTGGGGCCTCTCTGCAATTTTTGACTGTGCCTCTCAAAGATGAGCCCTGACTCCTGCTTGGGGTCCTTAGATACGATCACAGTGGCAGCAGTAATCAGTAACGGCGTCAAGTGGTGAGGTTCCATTGATTCCAATATAACCCTGCCGATTTACAATAGCTAAGGATCTCAGCCAACGATCAGACATCTAAGTGCTGCCAATAGCCCCTGTAAGGCATTACAATGCAATATTTCCTGTGCCCGATTAAGCACTGGCTCAGAGCCAGGCTGAAAATAAGATATGGACAGTAAAGCCAGGGAAAATTTTCAAAATGAAATTTAAACCCAAGCAAAATTCACTTGTTGAAGGGTGTCGTTAAAAACTCAGAATCAGGCCTAGGTTTGGGGGACAGTCGGACAAGTTGTGAGCTGGTCCCAGCTGAGTCTGGGGCGAGTATTTTAGCTGAGTCCAAACTCCAAATGAAAGTCCGAATGGCTGAGTTGAGCAAATTGAAATCCAAACTGATGTTTGCCAATGGCTCTGCAACAGTACCCTGAGCCTGGAGTTTCACCCAGCTCTCATGAAGCCTCTAAAGCCATGCAGGGATTAAGAACTGGGGTTGTTCCTGAGCACAGGAATATAAACTGGTAGATCAATATCAACAGCTTCCCAAGGGATGTGGTAAATTTGCCATCACCTGGAGTTTTGAAATGAAAGCTGCTGTCTTTCTACAAGACAAGCCCAGGGTGAGCCACAAGTTATTGCTATGCTCATGGCATAGACGGAGTTAGAAACAAACCATACAGAAATACTCTTCCTGGAAGGTTGCCACATACAACCTTATATCTCAGAATCCAGAAATCTAATACACATCAGCCACATTCAGGAAGAGACAAAAGAAGGCTGCTCCCTAAGGCAAAGGACCAATGCTCAACCCAACTGGCTCCAGACTGGCTGTTTTGCAGGGTGCCCAACAAGACCTAGATGACACGGCTTCCCTCATCACCCCTAGGCTACCAGCAGGTCCAGGAAAACTCCTTATAATTTAAAGTGATAGCTTGTAATTTGACCATGGGTTTCATAATTTTCATAAGTTACTGGGCTTGATGCAGGAATCTCTGGGTGAAACTCTTTGGCCAGCATGTTATGCAAGAAGTCAGACTCGTTATTTTGGCTCCTTCTGGCCTTAGACTCTTAGACTGTTTTTCTGCTGCTGGTAGCTACATCCCTTGCTCAGCAATGCCTTCTTCCTCCAGGGCTGGCTAGATAACTAGATAAATAACGAGATAAATTGCTGTAGTATCCAAGCACATGGGTTGCAGAAGCAAGCCCACACTTTGTTTATGCGATTGCCTAATGGTGCAGCGCCTTTCAAAGCAGAAATCTCTGTATGAGATTATTTGTGATAAGTAAAGCTCCTTTCTGGTTAACCTTTGTGATTAAAATGAAAATCATTAACTGCAGCTTTGCGAGGCTCCTCTGAGCTTTCACAAGAGGATGAATGTATCAGGAACAAAAAGAAAATGCCCTAACCCATCTCCACTGCTGTCCTGACCCAAAACAAACTCAAACACAGCTGCTGCTGCACTAAATCCAACCAGCCTCGTTTCTGGGCAGCAGAGGGTGGAGGAGAGCTTGGGCTGGACCTCAGGCTCACACAGAGATACTAAAATCATCCACTTCATACAGAGCAGCCAGTTTCCCAAGTAGGGTGACCAGATGTCCTGATTTATAGGGACAGTCCCGATTTTTTGCATCTTTTTCTTATACAGGCTCCGATTACCCACCACCCCCTGTCCCGATTTTTCACATTGCTGTCCGGTCACCCTATTCCCAAAGCACATCCTGACATGTGCCCACATGAAAGAGATTCTGATGACACATTGGGGAGGCAGCTCTGCAACAGGTCCCAGCAATATTGTCTCATACAATGCCTGAGAAAGGAGAGAGACTCTAGGCTATACACAGTCACTTTGCCTGTCCATATCCAGGCAAAGCAAGAATGCACACTCTAATATACTGTCAGCTGAGGCTGTGAGGCACTTTATAGTGGCACTTCTGTGTCGTCTACAACAGTGGTTCTCAAAGCTGGTTCGCTGCTTGTTCAGGGAAAGCCCCTGGCGGGCTGGGTTGGTTTGTTTACCTGCTGCGTCTGCAGGTTCTGCCTATCACAGCTCCCACTGGCCGTGATTCGCTGCTCCAGGCCAATGGGGGCTGTGGGAAGTTGTGGCGCTTCCCCCGGCCCTTGCTGCTTCCCATAGCTCCCGTTGGCCTGGAGCAGTGAACCGCAGCCTGTGGGAGCCGCGATTGGCCGAACCTGCAGATGCGGCAAGTAAACAAACTGGCCCGGCCCGCCAGGGGCTTTCCCTGAACAAGCGGCGGACTGGCTTTGAGAACCACTAGTCTACAATTCACCATGTGTTCAAGGCCCCGGATTCTGCAGTTTGATTTGCATAGGCGAACCTGTGTGGATCTGATGGCAAGATCTGGGCCTCAGATAAAAAGCAGAGGCTCTGTGTGTGTGTGCGTGTGTGTGTATGAATGTGTGTTTGTGTGTGCACATACTCTTCCATCTGGGCGTCAGGGAAGAACATGTTTATTTACATTGATGTCCAACCCCGCACACCTGTCCAAGGAATCTCCCATTGACTGATCAGGCACCTCATCAGCACGTTCACTCAATTCAAATTGATTAAATGGGCCAGATCCTGCCATCCTTACACTGGGCTCTGTTGTGCCTTTCAGGGTTTACTCCTTTCTGTGGCTTGCCCTGGTTTCACTTCCTCCCCACTCCTGACTCGGTGCCGAGTGACTCATATGTCGCTGGTCTTTGCATGCTGGTAAATCAAATTACTGCAATTATTCCAGCCCTCCGTGTGGGTGCATAAAAAGCCTGAGTAAGGATCTGGCCCGTTTGTGTTTTTCTTTGTGACTGAAGAACTGGTACGTGGACAGGCCTGGTGTTTGAATGGCTGAACCGCGGTTGTTGTTGCTGTGAGATTATGGTGTTAATTGGAAGAGGAGTGTGCAGCTGCGTGTAGTGACTGGTTCTTGTGATGGCGTGTTGCAACATGCAGCGGATTGCTGTGAGTAGGCCCAGGAACAGTCTGTTACTATTTCTTGTATCGTTAACACACGTGCTTAGCAGAAGAGCCTGCAAAGGGACTGCTAAGTGCTCCAGGTGAAGTATAATCAGCAATGCTAGTCATGACAAACGTTGTCACTTAGGAACCAACATGCAGTTACAGAACAGGTTATCTTGTAATGGAAAAGACAGTATGAGCAGCCAGGGTGTCATTCTCAGAGACAGTGATACTAGCCAGGGCTGCCCAGAGTCGGGGGGGGGGGGGCAAGTGGGGCAATTTGCTCCAGGCCCCACAGGGGCCCCGCGAGCCCTGGCCCAGCGGTGGTCCGGGTCTTCGGCGGCATTTCGGCGGTGGGGGACCCTTCAGTGCTGCTGAAGATGCGGAGCGACTGAAGGGCCCCCGACCACCGAAATGCCGCCAAAGACCCAGACCGCTGCTGGATGAGTACAAGCGCCACAGCTCCCCCGCTTTGCCCCAGGCCCCCTGAATCCTCTGGGTGGCCCTGGTACTAGCCCAGGTAAGGGTCTATTAAGCCATTCTACAAGATTGTGCTAAGGGGGCTGCATTACTCTTATCATTTGTAATACAGCAGCACTCACAGGTCCCAGCCAAGATCAGGGCCCCAGGATGCTAGGTGCTGTACATATGTGATAGCCACCATCAAGGACTGAACTGGGGAACAGCTTGAACTGAAGGAGCCAGGCTCTCAGCTGGAGTATGGAAACAGTCTCTGTGGATCAGGCACAGAGAGGGACTCAAACACACATCACTGACTGACTCTCTCTCTCTCGCTCTCTCTCTCTCACGCACACACACACACACTCTCTGCCCCTAAGAGCTCACAATCTGGATCAAGGATACGGACGAAGGCTGGGGAAATGAGGTATTACTGTCCTCCTTTTATAGATGAGGAACTGAGGCAGAGACATTAAATGACTTGGCCAAAGTCACAGAGTAAGTTAGAAGCAGGGTCAGGAGCTGGACTCAGATCTTTTCAAGCCCAGGCCCAGTGGTTCAGCTAGGAGCCCAGCTTTCTTCTCCTTAGACACAAGTAAAAGATCTGGGTACTTCAGTTACAAGATTATTGATTGTGAAAAAAATGGTAAATCTTATGGAGGGGAGTTCTTTTTGGAGCCGCTGTCAGGGGATTCTCACAGACAGTGGTTGTACTTAAAAACTGTCAATTTATAATTAAGGATTTGGATCACTGGAGATTGGTTGTATTTCTCCTGGCTGACCTGTATCAATCACTTTAAAATGCATGTACCAGCTAGACTTAATTACTGGGGAGGTCTCTATTCAATTTTTCAAAAAAAGCTGCGAAGATATTTTTCTAATTTTGTCTTGGCAATAAACAGCAGAACAGGAGCAATCTCTGGTTACAGCCAAAAAGGATGGGGGAGGACTGGCTTTTCTTTGCTTTTATTATGATTCCTTAGCAGCTCAATTTAAAATATGCCATGCAAAAGCCCTGCAATGCTGGCTGGAAATGGAGACGCTGACAAATGGCTTGTGAAAACTTTTCTCCTTCTGTCCTATTCTAGATAGGCTCTAATATTGCACTGCAGGACCTGAGCACCTTCCAGTTGTGCATTAAGCAATGTGATTAACATTTGTCATGTGTTCTTTCATCCACTCCCCACGGGGCACAGCCTGTGGAGTGGAATATCTTGTTTTGCCTGGTGGTGGTGTTTTTTTCAAAAATACACGTGTTCCTTTGTTAGAGAAGACAAGGTCAAAGAAATGCACGTTGAACTTGGAGTGGGAAGTGATGAGGTCTGTGGTGGTTCTTAGTTCCTGGAGGAGTTGATTTCATGGGCTCAGATCAGCCCTCAAAACAGCTCTGTCTTCCACACAGATGAATTTTCCCTGTCTTGCTGAGAGTTCCATTGGGCCTAAGGGGTTACATCCTGGAGGGTTAGACAGTCTTTTACATATCCTGGGCATAGGTCATTGAGCGCCTGGAAGATAAGGTCAACTTGACTTGACATTCTATGGGACACCAGTGTAGAGAACGGAAAATGGGCTTATGTGATCCCGGTAGCCTGTGGTGCTGAGGAGATGCGCTGCAGCAGTCTGTATCACTTGGAGTCTCCGAAGTGCTGAAGGCTTCCTGCCCAAGAATACTGCATTGCTACAGTCCTGTGCAGAGGTGATGAAAGTATGAACAACAGAGGCCAGGTCATCGTCTGCCAGGGTGGAACAAGATCTCTCAGCTGACTGGAGATGATACAAAACGTTACTCACGGATGCTGCTATGGGAGAATTCAGTGTCAGCGCGGAATCCAAGAGGACTTCTCCCCTGCCTGCTGGATTGACTGGTTGAGCGTGAACCTTCAATCAAAGGAGACTGCATCATGGCTGCAAACTCTTCAGACTGCTTTCCTCTGTCCACCAGCATCACCTCTACCTGGCTGTGGTTCAGCCTCAGCAAGCTGTTCTTCAGCCATTAGCTGATCTCATCCAAGCACAGGGACATTTGGCAGTAGTGATGTGGTGCAGCCTAAGCAGAGCTGTGTGTCTTCAGCATATTGCTGGCACTCGACCCATTCATCTGACCCATTCACCTCATCACTGCTTGTAGATGTTGAAAAGGACCAGAGAGGACCATTGATCTTTATCAGAGGGGTAGCTGTGTTAGTCTGGATCTGTAAAAGCAGCAGAGAATCCTGTGGCACCTTATAGACTAATAGACGTTTTGGAGCATGAGCTTTCGTGGGTGAATACCCACTTCGTCAGACGCAGGTAGTGGAAATTTCCAGGGGCAGGTATATATATGCTAGCAAGCAAGCTAGAGATAACGAGGTTAGTTCATCAAGGAGGAGGGGCCCATGTCACAGCAGTAGAGGTGTGAAAATCAAAGGGAGGAGAAACTGGTTTCTAGTAATTGGCAAGCCATTCACAGTCTTTGTTTAGTCCAGAGCTGATGGTGTCAAATTTGCAAATGAACTGAAGCTCAGCAGTTTTCTTTGAGTCTGGTCTTGGAAGTTTTTTTTGCTGCAGGATGGCCACCTTAAGGTCTGCTAAGTGGTGGCCAGGGAGGTTGAAGTGCTTCTAACAGTTTTTGTATATTGCCATTCCGTATCTGATTAGTGTCCATTTATCCTTTTCCTTCTACGGAAAAGGATAATGGACACACACCCTGCTCGCCACACTATAGCAGACCTTAAGGTGACATCCTGCAGCAAAAAAACTTCAGCGACCAGACTCAAGAGAAAAGAGGTTACTTACCTCTGTAACTGTTTCGTCTTTCCGATGTGTTCGCTCATATCCATTCCATTTAGGTGTGTGCGCGTCGCGTGCACCGCCGTCGGAGAAATTTTCTATCCCACCCAAGCAACACTCGCGGTCGGCTGGGCGCCCCTGGAGTGGCGCCACCACACGCGCCGCATAAATACCGCCCAGCCGCCCCCGGCCACCCTCAGTTCTTCTTGCCGGCCACTCCGACAGTGGAAGGAGGTGGGATGTGGAATGGATATGAGCAACACATCTCGAAGACAACAGTTACGAGGTAAGTAACCTCGTTTCTTCTTCGGGGTTGCTTCATATGCATCATTAGGTGAATCTCAGCCTTACCTAGGCGGGAAGGGGTCGAGTGAGACGCGGCAGTCTGGAGTACAGCCGCCCCAAAGGCCGCGTCGTCCCGAGAATGCTGGACCAACGCATAAGTGCATGGCGAAAGTGTGGACCGATGACCAGGTCGCAGCACGGCAAATCTCCTGGATGGGCACGTGCGCCAAGTAGGGCTTGCTGAGGAAGCTTGACCCTCGTGGAATGCACCGTAAGGTGTCCGAGGGAACTGAGCTTGCTCGTAGCATGTGCGAATCAGGCTGACCCAGGAGGAAATCTCTGGGAGGAGATTGGCAGACTTTCATTCGTTCTGCAACTCGGCGACAAAGAGCTGCGGAGACCTTGGAAGGGCTTGGTTCTTCCACATAGAAAGCCATGGCTCTGCACACATCCAAGGTGTGTAGCTGCTGTTCTCTCCGAGAAGATCGCGCTTCGGGAAGAAAACCGGGAGAAGATGTCTGCAGCAATGGAAGGCAGACACCACCTTAGGGAAGGAGCAGGACTGAAGGTCGCAGTTGCACTTTGTCGTTATGAAAGAAGTGTACGGAGGATCGACAGTGAGGGCTCTGATCCTCCGAGACCCACGCCCTGAGGTGATTGCCACCAAGGAAGAAAGTCTTCCACGAGAGATAGAGAAGCGGGCAAGTTGCCAGTGGTTCGAAGGGCGGTAACATATGCCTGTTCAAGACCAAGTTGAGGTCCCAGGAGGGGGCTGGGTGACGAGTGGGGGGATAATACGGTCCAGACCTTCATGAATCGAGAGACTACCGGGTGAGCGAACACCGAGCAGCCACCGACTTCCGGATGGGAAGGTGGAATTATTGGCTGTCAAGGTGCCACCTTAAGCAGAGGAAGTTGCCAGGACCCTCTCTGCTTAAGAGGTGCCCAGAGTAGTCAGGATCGTTGACGCCTGTAAGGGGAAACATCGTGGATGCACACCAGGCCGTGAAGCGCCTCCACTTGGCCACATACGTTCTGCGGGTGGAAGGTTTTCTGCTATGGAGGAGAATGCGCTGCACCGGACCGGAGCAGCAGCGTAATTCCTCAGCATTCAGCCATGCAGGAGCCACGCCGTGAGGTGGAGGGATCGCAGATCCGGATGACGAAGTCTCCCGTGGTCCTGTGTGATGAGGTCCGGGACACTGGGAGGGGAATTGGAGCGGCTACTGACAGGTCCAGGAGGGTGGTGTACCAGGCTTGCCTGGGCCACGCCGCGCTATTAAGATGAGCTGCGCCTTGTCTCTGCGAACCTTGAGCAAGACCCTGTGTACCAGAGGAAACGGAGGGAAGGCATACAGTAGGCGGTGGCTCCAAGGCAGGAGAAACGCGTCCGTTATCGACCCGGGGGAGAGGCCCTGGAATGAGCAGAACTCCTGGCACTTCCTGTTCGAGCGGGACGCGAAGAGGTCTACGAGGGGAAAGCCCCACCTCTGGAAAATGGAGTAAATGACGTCCGATCTGATCGACCACTCGTGGCAGAGGAAGGACCTGCTCAGCCGATCCGCCAGGGTGTTCCGGACTCCGGGCAGGAAGGATGCTACTAGATCCACCCGGAGGGCTATACAGAAGTCCCATAGTTGAATGGCTTCTTGACACAGGGGAGACGAGCGAGTCCCCCCTGCTGCCTGTTGATGTAGTACATGGCCGTTGTGTTGTCCGTAAATACCGAAACACAACGGCCACGAAGATGCTGCTGGAACGTCTGACAGGCGAGACGAACGGCCCGTAGCTCCCGTATGTTGATGTGAAGGGTGAGCTCGTCGGCAGACCAACGGCCCTGGGTCCGTAAGCGACCTAGGTGGCCCCCCAGCCGAGGGATGACGCATCCGTCGTTAGGGTTAGTGATGGTTGCTGCGGATGAAAGGGCATCCCTGCACAAACCTGAGACTGGTCCAGCCACCAGTCGAGGGAGCGGAGAGGACCGGGAGGGATCGTGAGCAGCACGTCCATGGAGTCCCTGCTCGGACGGAAGACCGAGTGAAGCCACGTCTGAAAGGGCCGCATGCGTAGCCTGGCATATTGGTGACATGGGTGCATGCGGCCATATGCCCCAGCAGAGCGAGGCAGTTGCGAGCTGAGGTCAGACGAGCTGCTTGCAAGTGCCGGACGAGTGAAGTGAGCGCTAGGAAGCGCGCTTGAGGCAAGTAGGCTCTGGCAAGGGAGGAGTCCAGTGTCGCTCCTATGAAGTCCAGTCTCTGCGTCGGATTGAGAGTGGACTTCTCCGCATTGAGGAGGATCCCCAAGACAAAGAGGTCCTTGATTACTGAGACGTGCTGACGGACTTGGGCGTGCGAGGCGCCCTGATGAGCCAGTCGTCCAGGTATGGGAAGACATGTATCTGCTGCTTGCGAAGTGCGCGGCGACGACGGCCATGCATTTTGTGAAGACCCTCGGGGCAGTAGACAGGCCAAAGGGGAGGACAGCAAACTGAAAGTGGTGCTGTCTGACCGTGAACCGAAGGTACTTCCTGTGCGGCGGGAAAATGGCTATGTGGAAGTACGCGTCCTTCATGTCGAGGGCGGCGTACCAGTCTCCAGGATCCAAGGACGGGATAATGGTTCCCAGGGAGACCATGCGGAACTTCAACTTGCGTAGCCACTTGTTGAGTCCCCGCAGATCTAGAATTGGTCGGAGGCCTCCCTTGGATTTGGGAATGAGAAAATAACGGGAGTAATAACCCTTCCCCTCTCGGGCAGCGGAACTTCCTCTACGGCTCCTGCAGTGAGGAGAGATTGCACCTCGTGCCAGAGGATTTGCTCGTGAGAGGGGTCCCTGAAGAGAGACCGGGAAGGGGGCGGAAAGGCGGGGATGAAGCAAACTGGAGGTGGTATCCGTGCTTCACCGTGCGCAGCACCCACTGATCGGAAGTAATCTGCGACCACGCCGGAAGGAAGTAGGAAAGGCGGTTGGAAAAGGGGGAAAAGGATCCTGAAGAGAGTCTGGTACGCCGTCCCCGGGCGTACCTTCAAAAGCTGCTCTTGCCCCTGATGTGGTTTTAGTGGGGCCTTGAGACTGGGCCGCGTGGGGGCCAGACTGGCGTCTTCGCCCCCCCGACCTCGCCTCCTGGTGAAATCCTGCCTGTTTCGAGGCGGGAAGTACGGGCGGCGGGCTTGGGGCCTAAAGGGTCTCCGTTGAGCCACGGGGTGTGCATCCCGAGCGACTTTAAGGTGACCTTGCCGTCTTTCAGGCTTTGAAGGTGAGGGTCTGTCTTATCGGAAAACAAACCCCGGCCCTCAAAGGGTAAGTCCTGCAATGTGGTCTGCAGTACTGGTGGTAAGGTGGAGGCCTGGAGCCAGGAAATCCGTCTCAGCGTAATTCCGGAGGCTACAGTCCTAGCAGCCGAGTCGGCCGCGTCCAGGGCAGCTTGGAGGGAGGTCCTCCTGCCGATCTTTTTGCCCTCCTCCACAAAGGCTGCGAACTCCTGGCGTGAGTCCGGGGCAGCAACTCTGTAAAGCGGCTAACCTCCGACCAGGTGTTAAAGCCGTATCGGCCTAAGAGGGCCTGCTGATTGGCGACTCGGAGCTGTAAGGCGCCTGCTGAATAGACTTTACGGCCTAGAAGGTCCATGCGCCTAGCCTCTTTAGATTTTGGTGCCGCGCCTGTTGGCCATGGCGCTCCCTCTCGTTAACTGATTGGACAACTAACGAGGAGGGGGTGGGTGGACGTACAGGTGTTCATAACCCTTGGAGGGCACCATATATATCTCGCTCCACACCTTTTGCCGTCGGTGGGATGGATGCTGGAGACTGCCACAAGGTATCAGTAGTCGCCTGTATAGTTTTAATGAATGGGAGGGCTATGCGCGTTGGGGCATCGGCAGCCAGAATAGTGACTACCGGATCGTCGACCTCCGCCACTTCCTCCACCGGGAGGTCTATGTTAAGGGCCACCCGCGAAGGAGGTCCTGGTGGGCTCGCAAGTCGATCGGCGGGGGCCCTGAGGAAGAGGAGCCCGCCACGGCCTCATCGGGAGAAGAGGAGGAGGATACGCCCGGGACAAGAGGGTCCTGGGCAGGACTCGTCCCCTGTGGTCCTGCTGTAAAGACTCCGGGGAGTGCAGAGGATGAATGGCATGATCCTCTGCGTCTTCCGGAGGAGGACGGGATATGGTAGCCTCTGGTGCCCGACGTTGTGGAGCAGGTGCAGGGGCCGGAACCAGGGGAGCACCCTGGGCCTGATGGTAAGCCCAGGGTGTCCACATGGCCCATTGCTGCTGCGCGGGATCGTGGGAGCGACTGTCCTGGAAGAGTCCCACGGGGAAGTCAACGTCTCGGTCCCGGCTATAGCTGCTACCTGCCCTGGAGGAAGCAGACTCTTGACCGGACGGCCACGGAGGGGCCGCGAAGGTGGGCACCGACGTGCCAATGGACCTGGCAGACCGGAGTCTTGGGGACCGGTGGCGGTACCGGGAGCCGGACCGGGACCTGCGCCGGCTTGGTGCCGGGAGGAGGTCGACCGGGACCTCGAGCCTCGACGGCGAGATCTGCTCCGGGAATATCGGCCTGCGTGGTGGTGCCGGGAGCTCGACCGGTGCCGCGAATAGCGGGACGGGGAGGGAGCGAGTTGCGGACCGGCGCCGCGCGTGAGGTGCCGAGCGGTGCCGCGGAGGCATTGCCGAGGGCCGAGCGGGAGCGGTGCCGATTGAACGGTGCCGACGGAGAGCGGTGCCGCGATGGAGCGGCGCCGGAGAGCGGTGCCGTGGCCGATTGGAGCGGTGCCGCGATTGGGAACGGTGCCGAACGGTGCCGCGGATTGGGAGCGGTGCTGCGATGGGAGCGGTGCCGCGCAGTGGGAGCGGTGCGACGGTGAACGCCGCGATTGGAGCGGTGCCGTGAAGAGGAGCGGCGAGGAGACCGAGATCTGGAGCGGTTGACCTGAGCAGTGACAGAGGGCGGCCGAGAAAAAGGCGGCTTGCCCTTGGAGAGGGTCAAACGGACTGGCGGTACCGGAGGTACATGAGGTGCCGGCTCCGTGATAGCAATCAGGTCTCGTGCCGCCGAAAATGTCTCCGGTGTGGAAGGCAACGCCAGCTCGACCGCGGCCGGTGCCGGGGAGCTTCTCGGCGCCGGACTCGACGGCCCGCGCGGGGCTGGAGTCAACGGGGCCGGATCTGACGGCGCCGCAACCGGGGCCGGTGCCGGGCGGTCTGCCTCAGGAGCAGTCTTAGCCTTCGGGGCGGCTGCAGGAGGGTCCGCCCGAGGCTTAGCCGACGTCGACCTCGGAGAGAGGGAGCGGCGCGGAGTTGCTTCGGCGTCGCGTGCTGCCGGTGCCGAGGAGCCTTACCGGTACCGGACGTGGACGGTGCCGGAGGAGCGGTCTCATTGGAGTCATAGCAGTGGGAAATTAACCCACTCAGTTGGATGGACAACAGATTTGTTATCTCTGGCTGATTAAGAACCATCTTGTACACTGGGATAAAAATACTACAAGAAAATTGAGAGCAGACGCAAAGGAAAATAAAATGTCAAAAATATGAGAGTGTAAGAAATCGCTTCTGTTAGTCACACTAAATGATAGCCATAGTAGCGGGATTCTCCTGTATGGCATGGCCTTACGGTGTATCTATCTTCTACCTTAGGAAGAGCCCCCAGCCCCGCGAAAACTACTAACAAATACACTAACACTATTATTCAATTATAACTAATTTACTATGTAAACGAAAACGATTAACTAACAAAAACAGCGGATTAAGAGTAGTCTAGGGAAGAATGTGAGGTCAGGCAACTGCACTTCACTGTCCAATGACTGACACGGGCGTAGAAGTGCATGAGGGGGCCGGGTCGGCGTGGGTATTTATGCGGCGCCGTGGTTGGCCCACTCCGGGGCGCCCAGCCGACCCGCGAGTGTTGCTAGGGTAGAAAAGTTTTCGACGCGCTGTGCACGCGGCGCGCACACACTAAATGGAATGCATATGAGAACCACTCGAAGAAAACTGCTGAGCTTCAGTTCATTTTGCAAATTTGACACCATCAGCTCTGGACTAAACAAAGACTGTGAATGGCTTGCCAATTACTGAAACCAGTTTTTCCTCCCTTGGTTTTCACACCTCTACTGCTAGAACAGGGCCCCATCCTCCTGATTGAACTAACCTCGTTATCTCTAGCTTGCTTGCTAGCATTTTATATACCTACCCTGGACTGGAAATTTCCACTACCTGCGTCTGACGAAGTGGGTATTCACCCACGAAAGCTCACGCTCCAAAACGTCTGTTAGTCTATAAGGTGCCACAGGATTCTCTGCTGCTTTTATTGATCTTTATGGGACTCTACAAATGAGGGTTTAGTGGAAGAAGTGCAGTCTCCTATCAGTGCTCCTCATTGAGACTCCTTTGTCTTCCCTCTGTTCTGTTTGATAATTGAAGTATTTTTTATCTTCAGGCCTTGATAACACTGGATCACGACATACCTGACAAGTGGTCTCAATTGAAGTCAGCTGTTGTGTGTGTGTTATACAAAGCTACTCATTTTTTCTTTTTACCTCTGTGGTTATGGCTTTCCTGGTTGCTTGTAACCACAATAAATGTATCTCTAAAAGCAAAGCAAAAACTGCTGGCCAATTGTCCTAGATTGCATATAATGTTACTTTAGGATTGTCTGGTATTCCCCACACAAAGTAACTACTCTAAGTGCAGAGAACATCGCATGAACTCTCACTGTATTAGTAATTTAAAGCAAAACTGGAAGGTTTAAAACAGGTGAACTTTATCCTCCATTCATGTACAGAGTTAGCCTCCTGCCTGGTTTCCTACTAAACCCGCTCTGATTGGCTAAGACCTCGTTTGATAATCATATAATTTATAATATTAGAGTAAAAAAATAAATGCCATATGTCAAAGTATCTGAATCCAAACTGCTGTGCCTGAATGAGCCTGTTGGTTGGAAGATAGAAAAACTAGCCCACCTTTATTTTAGTTTCATTATTAAGGGTTGGTTGAAAATTTTGCATTAAAACTGTTTTTTTTCAATGGACTATTCGGTTTTCAACTAAACAAAGCTGTTGATGAAAAGTGTCTACTTCCATGGAAAATTTCAACTTTTTTTTCAAAACCTAGACACCTAGAAAAAAATTGGTGAAGCCTACAAAAAGCTTGATCACAGTTAGGCTCCTGGTGTGTTCAGGCCACATACTATCATGCTGACCAATACTGTCTCATTGTTTCCCTGCGGTCCCCCATCCGTCTGTACCCATCTGTTATCTCCCGTCCTATACTAAGATTGGCAGCTCTTTGGGGAAGGCACCGTCTTTTTGTACCGCGCCTAGCACAATGGGGTCCTGATCTAGGAATAGGGAAGCAGCAGCAAGACAAATCAACAACAGACAGTATCAAGGTGATGCACTCAAAGTGGACTAGTAAAGACTAGTGGAAGAAAGACGCTTTCTTATTCCAGCTTGCAGGTAGCAGCAAATTATCTGCTTTCCCCAAAGTTATTGGGTCTTCCTCCTTTCCTTTTCAGATAGAAATCTATTTCTTGGCACTGCTGCGTGGTGTGTATTCCATGCATCAAACTTCATCAGAAATCCTGCACTGCATGTAGGAAATGACCCACTGTGCCTGTAGACCAGCTGACAGCATATATTCAAGGCAGTAGCAGTGTTGACAGGAATTATTTTCTGAATTTTCAGAGATAAAATCATAGTCCAGTGAGCCTGTTTGAGTCACAGCTTTCAGTTACCATTGTTTTCTTTAAGGCCTGGTCTACACTAGAGGGTTGGGGGTCGGATCGATCTAAGTTACGCAACTTCAGCTACGTGAATAAAGTAGCTGAAGTTGACGTACTTAGATCTACTTACCATGGTGTCTGGCTGGTAGTGAAGACATACCCTTAGAGGCTTCAGAATTCATTCATCTCACTGCTTGCTGTCTCTTCTGCCTTTCACAAGACTAATACTACACTTCCTAGCTCCAGGGCAGAACCTTTCTTTTTTCCATCTCTAATCCTGAGCCATTATTACTTACCGCTATTATTGGTGATGGTGCTGAGTAATTAGGCTGCTTTGCAAAGACACGACAGGTCTCGCAGTCAGAGGTTTCTTCTCCATGGATCATTCATTCTGGTTCTGTCACTGGCCTTGCAAAGGAATAAGGGGGACTCTGGTGCGGGGAGGAGTACTCATACCATAGGTCGCAGTGTGGGAAGGGAAACAGGCTCTGCATAGCTGCTGCTGCTTTCCTCCTCCCCACCCACCCAGAAATCAGGTGGGTGGTAAAGGCGGGGACCAGGCTGTGCCAAGGCATAGCTACCATAGTCAGTTAGCATTGGCAGAATAGAGGAGACAATGCAATAAAAGCCATAAGCCGGTGATAGGGTGGATCAGAATTAGAAGGGCGTTGACGATACCTCACATAGCCCCGTCTGAATCCCAATCCCTTTCATATATTTGTACGTGCTCGCTTGATCCGTGAAGGAGTCACTCTGCAGAGACTATCCCATGCTTGGCGACTCATCCGAACAGCTTCAAAGGGCCTGTGTTTGAGTTATGTGCGCAAATGTATGCTCCAGCAGACATTACTCTGCTGCTCGATTTGTCCCTACACCAAATGCGGCCTGACCCATATTTAAAAGCTCCCGAAAAACCATCTGGTCACATTAGTCTTCTTTTTTTCTAAATGGGCTGCTCTTGTACAGCTTTATTATGGCTTTTAAAGTGAATGAGAGTGTTAATAACCAGGGCAAAGAGATTAGACCCCATTAGTGCATTTTTCTTGTTCATTCCTATCTGTATGTATGTGTCATTGATCAAGAGGCCAGAACATGTAAAAAAAAGTCTCCCCCACCCCCCAGGAAATGATATTTTCTGTTTCAAATGGATTGAATCTTGAACCAAGCAGATAAAAAAATAACCAGCCTAAATCCTCACCGAGAAGCGCACCTTGAAAGGAACGTGCAGTTGTGGAGGACAAATACACTCGTCTATTGTGGAATTTTTAACACTTTTTGCTGTATCGGTTCCCAGGTCTGAGTTCCAGCGCGATGGGAAATGTGACATCTTGTCGTGCACCAGGCTCTTGGGCCACTTGACTGAAGCCAATGGCAGTTTTGGCACTGACTTCAACAGGAGCTGGACTGGGTTCATGGTAAGGAATGAGGTGGCTGGATGTGGTTATTGCCTCCTTTGCATATGTAGAGGGACTGTTATCCCCTTACTAATATTCAGTGGGGATGTTTGGTTACTAGGTCCCAGCACTAAAAGGGGAGGGATCGATGGCAAATCAAGACCCTGAGACTGACAGTCCCCAGGAACAATGGCGAGAGGCCAGTGCTCCAGGTCAGCCTGATTGACAGGGCGGGCAGCTAACCAAAGAGACAGAAGGCCAGGGTGAGTCCCGTCCTCCGTGTGAGCTGGAATTGCCTGGGTCAGACAGAGTGGGGCAGAGCTAAGGAGAGAGCAGGGCCCAAGCTGAGCTGGGGAGCAGAGCCCTGCCCACCAGAGGGGCCAGAGAAGCGGCCCAGGAAGCAGGCGAGAGCTGAGAGAGAGTCACAGAAGCAGCCTGCAGAGCAGCCCTGCCCTGGGAGCAGAGTTGTAGCAACTGGAGCCAGAGAGGCCAGAGTAGCAGCCCAGGGAGCTGGGGGCAGAGCAGCAGCAGCAGCCGTGCTGAGGCAGAGTGGAGCTGGGGCTGGAGCAGTCCGGAGCTGGGTGCGGTGAGCAGCTGGGGAGAGCGGGGGGGGGACCCTGGGCAGTGGGCCCAGCACAGGGAGACGCCTCAGCCAAGAGGCCCTGCAGGCCACACTTGGAGGGGGATGGTAACCCTGGCAGAGCGGGGGTGAGCTGGGGAGAAGGGTCCTGCCACCCAGAGCCTGAGAGCGTGTGGCCACCGCCAGAGCAAGTGTCTGACCCGCAGCGTCCCTGCAGCACAGCCAGGGCCTGAGAAGGACACCTGGGACCTACAAGGAACAGACTGTGAAGTGCCCTGATGTCCAGAGACACTGTTTGTGATGGTCCCTGCCACAGAGCGGGGTGATGTGTTTTCCTTTAACCTTCCCCATTTTTCCTTATTCTTTTTTAAAATTAATTGTTAATTAAATAACTTGTATTTGCTTTAAACTGTATGATGTGTTCAGTGGGTCAGAGAGGTGCGCAGTGCAGAGAGAGTACCCTGGAGTGGGGACACCCTAGCCCCTGTCCTGGGTGACCACTGCAGGGTTGGGGGTTGAGACCCCCAGGAATCCTGGGCCCAGCCTTGTTGGGATTACGAGGACTCTGCCAGACAGGAGAGTGGAAGGGGAGTCCTCAAGGGCAGGGAGGCCTCTGCGTAAAGGAAGTGGGAGCGAGGACTCAGATCCTTTTGCTAGCCCACTTCACCGGGGTAGTGCAGAAGCCAGGAAAGTTCCCCACAATAGTGGGACCATTCCCCCGCTTACGCATAGCAGCTGGGTGTTCTCTGGATGCTTTAAAAAAAAAGCAGCATCTACTGACCTCAAATTATGTTCTCCTTGGATCACCTCTTACTAGTCTGGAAGTGCCTCCGTTTGGGGCATGGTCACTGGCTTAGCAGACACACTCTCTCTCTCTCTATTGGTCTCTTAGTGTCGTTTTCAGTCATTCTCTCTAAGTGCTTTCAACTCCCAAAGGGGTGTGTGTGTGTGGGGGGGGGGTGGAGTGGAGCACCAAAGCTAGAGCCTTAAAGCTGCTGCTACTCCTTATGCAGTTCTCATCATAAGCCTTACCTCCAGGCGCCATGTGCCACTCGTTCCCCCACCTCGTGGGCTACCAGTGTAACACTTCCTCCACTGGGAATATACCCTGCAAGTGTGTGGGTGTGGTGTGGGGGGCTCTCTAACCTGGCATTGCTCCACTCCCAGCCCTGTAGACTCCATCACACATGCCATCTGAACAACTCCATCAGAACACTTGGCAAGTCACAATAACTGTTTAACTTGTAACTCAGCATTCTGACAATGCTTGTAACTCAGCAATTCACACAACCCTCCTCCCCCCCGCAGCATTTGCAACGGATTGCAGTAAAGGGGAGTATAGGAATGGCATGTCCTTATTGTTAATTAGCATAGAATGAACTATCTGCACTGAACAAATATTGCAACAATGCTCCATTTTCTGTTTGCAAATTTTCCAGGAACAGAGTCCAGCTTGTAAGAATATTTTGTTGCTGAAAGTTACTCAGTGAGTGATTTGGGTTAACACATTTCATCCTAAGGATTCTTTTCATCTTAAATTGTTCACTGCTGCTATTGCTTCAAGAACTTGCTATCTGTAATTCTAGTTGTGATTGATCAGCTAAGACACATGGCATTTGCCTTTGCTCCCTGTGTGAATGACTCTACCCAGAAAGAGTTTTCAAGGTAGCCGTGTGGATACTTCTGGCACGGATACTAGAGCAAATACTCTCACAAGCTGGACTCTATTCACTGAAAATTACACATCTGTTGACAACACTTCCTCTTTCAGTGCTTGATTCTGCACCACTCAAGTTAAGTGGGGGCAGGACCAAACCCTCAGTGAACACAAATGCAAAGAAAAATCCACTCTTATGAACATTCACAGAAATGGAATAAACTGAGTCACAAATACCAACTGCAGGGCATGTGCCATCTGCTATGTCTTTCCATGCGATTGAAGAGTCATAAGTCACTATTCACTTGCAGTTTGAAAAATTGAAGACAGTCACTATAGTGGCACGGCACAATTACAGCAAAGACTTCACCCAAAGGCAATGTTTTCAGAGGTCATAAGGCCATGGCCTGGAATATATATTTTCCTTCTCTCACCAACGCACTCATTGACTCTGAATCCCTCCCACACCATCAGACTTTTCTGAAGACATAATCAAGGCTTCCCCAGCCCTGTTTGTCAGGCTGTTTGCCTGAATGGCTCCCTTGTGGCTCCATAACTCAATGCTAAACACCCATCCTGGAGGCCCACTGGACTGTTTTGACCAGCCCTAGCAGCAGCTAAAGCTCCTGCCAGCATAGCTCTCAGGGTCACTGGAACACATATGCCTTCCCAATTAGAATCTCACACATACATCTAAAGCATGAGTAGGCAACCTATGGCACGTGTAACAAAGGAGACATGAGAGCTGATTTTCAGTGGCACTCACGCTGACTGGGTCCTGGCCATTGGCCTGGTGGGCTCTGCATTTTAATTTAATTTTAAATTACGCTTCTTGAACATTTTAAAAACCTTATTTACTTTACATACAACAATAGTTTACTTCTATATTATAAACTTATAGAAAGAGACCTTCTAAGAACGTTAAAATGTATTACCAGCACACAAAACCTTAAATCAGAGTGAATAAATGAAGACTCGGCGCACCAGTTCTGAAAGGTTACTGACCCTGATCTAAAGATTTCAATTTAGTAACTCTGGAGAGGAGATGATTTCTTTAGCATGATCTGCTTAGAGAGAGTTGTCTTTATTAGCAAATAATAATCCATGGTGATAGTTTGTAGCTGTTCAGAACTACACCTTCCACATCAGGATCTCAGCTGCATTCAGCCTAATAACACTCTGGTGAGGATAGGTTTGATTATATTTCAAGTACAGATGAAGAAATTGACAAACCAAGAAGCTAAGTGAATCGCATAAAGTCGCAAAACAAGTTCATACCTAAAGTGGGATAAAAAGTAGGTCTTCCAAACTCCCAGTCTCCTGCTTAATCACAATCGCAACTTCTTTGCTCACTTGGCTGTAAGTTTCCACTTTTTTGTTTCCTTTAATGTCCTCTATTGGGACTTTCATGCAGGGATTTTTCAAATGTGTTTTCTTCTAATTATTCATTTTTTCCTCCTCTGTTTTTCCCTCCCAGCCTCTATGGGAACATTCTCAACAATCAAAAGAAGCTTGATACCCCTCCAGACCATCAGGGAAGCCTGCCCTTTGGCTGAGGAGCAAGGCTAACATGGCAGCTGTTGGGGAACATGTGTGGGACGTCAAGCGCCCCAGGATGCAAAACATGGCAGGAACCAGCACCCCATCACATTTACAATATATAGAACCGTGACAAGGCATTTGCTGCTGACAATAAAAACACATCACTATTACTATAGAGTTATGGCTTTTAAGGTTAAAAGGGACCCTTGTGATAATCTAGTCTGGCCTCCTGCATGACACAGGCTGGATAATTTCTCCTGGTGATTTGTGGATCTACCCCAGTAACTTATGGTTGAACTAGAATGTTCTTTTAGAAAGGCAGTTGATATAGATTTATCGAGTCCAAGCAATGATGGATTCATGCCTCCCATTGGGGAGCTGTTCCAGTGATTAAATTACCCTCTCTGTTAAGAAAAGTTATGTTTTATTTCTAATTTAAATATTTCTAACTTCAGTTTCCAGCCTTTGATCTGGTTAGGCCCTTGTCTGCTAGCTTAGGGCACAGCCGCTCAAGGTGCGGAACACTCTGACCCCATCAAGCAAAGCACTAAAGCATAAGTCTAATGTTAACCATATAAGTGGTGCCTTTGGAATCAAGGGGGCTACTGTGACAACAGGAGCCCCTCAGTGCCAATGAGCAAAGGGCCCACTGTTCTTTGAACTCCTACCGGGCCTGACACACTCACTACATCTGACCCATCATAGTCATCGTACTATTCTGTAAATAGTGTCCTATGTAATATTGAATGGAATGTGGTGACACATCAGTCAGTATCACTGCATGATGGCTGGAGGTGTGCAAAGAGTTATGTACATGCACTGGAAATATGTTCCCAAAATATGATTTGGGGGCAGACTTGATAAACAAGGTTGTCCTAGACAAAAGAGTGATCTGCCTGTGTTCCCATTGGGAATGGGAGCATGGTAATGCCAGAGACAAGGGGCAGTTCATTTGCATCTGAAGTTATCAGGAGGTTGATGAAACACCTTGGCACCAGCACACTGGAATACACCACAGCCTGACCCCTGGGGGGGCATCCTGAATCTTCAGCCAGAAGCAATGAACTTTGGGGAATTTGAAAGAGAAGCATAAGGGAATTTTCCATCACTGAAGAAAGTGAGAACCCAGAGCTCTCTGCACCCAGGAATGCTGGATCCCCAACTGTGTGGGTAGGTGACGTTGAAAAGTAGCTGTAGGTGTCAAAACTGCCTTAGACAAAGCTCGGAGCCTGCTAAAGTGGCATGTAGACTCTCAGGGTACATCTACGCTACCTACCTGATCCACAGGTGGTGATCGATCTATTGGGGATCAATTTATCGCATCAAGTGTAGACACAATAAAATTGATCCCCGATCACTTTGCCATCGACTCCAGAACTCCACCGTGGCGAGAGGCAGAAGTGGAGTCAATGGGGGAGCAGCAGAAGTCGACTCGCCACCCTCCTCACAGCCAGGTAAATCGACCTATGATACGCCGACTTCAGCTACGCTATTCGCGTAGCTGAAGTTGCGTATTTTAGGTCGACTTCCCTCCCAGTGTAGACCTAGCCTCAGAAGTATGTTATTCTTTTGTTTTACTTGTAACCATTTTCTGTTTCTATTCTTTCCTCTGAGTAGCACTTAAATCTCTGTTCTTTCTTAACCAACGTTCTTGTTTTCTTATAAATTCATCTCCATGCTGTTATACTAAAGGGAGGTGAGCATCCTCTGCTAAGCCATCAGGCTGGTGTGAATTTCGTCTATATGGAGCCAGCGGACTTGGTGTTGCTGTAGGCATCCAGTGGTGGGCTGGCTGCTGCATGGGACCTCTCTTCCAGGGGGGTTGGGAGCCGAAGAGCACCAAAGGTTAACCCTGCAAGGCAAAGTTTGGACTGGCAGAGCCCTGGGTATTTGCTGGACTGGCTGAAGAATGGGGTGGTAGGAAGCCGTCATGCAATATAGCACCAGCAAATCTCTTTCACTAGGCAGGCAGGTAACATGGAGACTTACAGTGGTCTCCACTATAAAGCTGACATTTTCAAATAAGACTCTTTTGTGGCACTACTTCCATAGCAGCTAGGAGCCCCAGGCACAGGCCATGACCCCATTGTGCTAGACACTGTACAAACAGAACTAAAAGGATGCCCCGGCCCCAAGGATCTTACAATCTAAGTGAAAGATGAACAACAACAGATGGATACAGACAGATCAATCGGGGAGTGCAAGGAAAGAATCGGACAACATTGGTCAGCTCGATAGGCTGCAGTCTGTGGACATGAGCTACCTCAGATGTTTCCTGCTGTATGTATGGGGGGAAATTGGATATTTTGGATACTATAAAATGTTAAGTGTTGGCACATGCTGACTTTTAATCCCTAGCGCTGAAGATACACAAGGCATCCAGGCAGTTATGGAATTTATATGGTGAAATGGGTAGAAGAGATTGAAAAGATCTCTAACCTTGCCCCATTCATCTCTTCAGCTCCAGAAGAAGCATCCTCCACGCACAAAACCAAGCACAACGCCCAGCCAGTAACGAGGAACTAGAATGTAATGCCACACTCTGCCCGGAGTTGGAGCGGCTGTAGCAGACTGGAGATCAAACAGTGGCTCAGTCGCGATTCCGCCTCTGCTCAACTACTTGCACTGGGTGGGGAATACCTGCTTCATCCCCTTTTCTGGCTCCCTGTGGGGTTCCCATCCACCTACTCAGGCTGGTGAGTAAGGGGCAGAGCCAGGGATCCTCCTGGTCCCTCAACTCACCTCTCCCGCTTGCTTGGAGTGCGGAGTAATGGTCCTATGTCCCCTGCCCTGCCCCCCTGAGCTGGAATCATAATCTGACCAGGGATGAGCAGAGGAGTAAATGGTGCAGGAAAGGTGGTTATCCCCTCTTACCATCCTGCTCTTCCTAGCAAGGGCTGTGGCAATCCAGCCCCATGTGCTCCACTGCTCCTACCAACTCAGAAGGAAGAGATGGAGATATTGTCACGGCTATTTCTTAGGAGATGCTCAGATACTACCGTGGTGGACACCACATAAGAACCGAGACAAATAGCTACAAGTCTGGCTGTGCAGGTTGTCAGCACTGGGAGCTGGGAAGGTAGCAGCTGTGCAGGATTTGAACCCAGCAGGAGCATTACAATTAGTGTCTGCAGGCTGTGTTGATGCACGTTTTCCTCCGGAATTTTGAAATCTATATCTGCAGCTGTTCTGCATTTGTATTGCTCTGTTATCAAGACTTCAACCACTAGGGTCTTTCTTTTGTAAGAACTGTTCACACAACTTTTAAAAATATAGAGGGGTTTTTCCCAGCGATAAAGCTTAAATAATTAACCAACAAAACCAAAGCTTTTTCGAAAGCACACTGAAAGTCCACAGGGCCCTTCTGAACCTATTACATGCTTGGTGTTGCTTAGTTTTTCCTGGCACAAGGAGAAATGGATTCTTAAGCACTGGGCACTTCCAAGCTAAACAGATTTAGTGAGTTTCTAGCAACTTCACTGCCAAGTCTGAGGGGATTCTTTCTGCAAGGTAGATGTTGTAAATGAAAGAAGCTTGAAATGTCAGATTCAGAAGCATACTCACTTGAGGAAGAAAGGCATTGGAAGCAAAAGGCTACTGCAAAGCATCATGGGGCATATTATGCAAATCATCACTCTAGGAAAGCTAATCAGTTGGAGCAGGCCCAAGTTTCGCCAAAAGGCTTTGTATGTGCAGTCTGCCCTAGTTAGAGCAGCCTCCCCAGACAAGTTATTTCGGGGATTCATGTATCTGTTGCTTCTGTCTCTGGAGGGGAAACAGTGACTCACTGATACAAAGGGAAAAACAATGAGCTGTGGGAGTGTCACCAGGAAAAGGCTTCGTCTAGTCCTGTACTCACAAGTGGTATATTTAGCTGCAGGCTCCTTGAGCTCAACAAATGACTGAAGGAGAAGGGGGCTACAGTGCTTGGAATAAAACGGCCAGGCTTACCCAGCTGAGGTGTTGAAGACTGTGACAGGTCTAAATCCAAGGAGGACAACAATGTTACTAGAACTGAACTTGCTCTGGCTTTGGCTTTGTCTAAAGGCCCCAAGCTGCATTATGAAAAGAGATCCGATGCTGTTGCCTGACCCTGTATTCTTCTACTTTTGTCCTCTGGTTTATACACAACAGCCAGCAGCTCTCTGTGAGCTGGCTGGTTGGAAGTGACCCAGAGCAGCTCTGCTGTCCTCAGGGAGTGCTAGGAAAAGACACATTTCAGCAGCCAACCTCTGGAATGTTGCCCCTTGGACTCGTTCGGGCCTACCCCACAGACCTTGTCTTCCTCTGCTCTCCTCCCTGCTCTGTTTGCTCATCGGTCCCGGGCTTGACCACTGCCCCATCCCATAATCCTTCCACAGCATCTTTTCCACAGCTCCCATCACCTGGCACACAGTGCCTAGTTGGTCTCTGCCATGGCACATTTCACATCTCAGCTGAAAATGCATCATTCCTCCCTTGATGCTACCTCGTCACTCCAATCTCCTTTCAGTCCTTTCATTTGAAGCTCCACTTTTGTCCTATCGTTCTGTACAGGCAGCTGGAATACAGTTCGGCGAAAGTGTCCTGCAAAGTACAGTTATATTGGGTTATAGATCTGTATGTCACAGGGCACGTACACAGCTGGTGTAAATTACCCTAGCTCTATTGACGTCGATGGATCTATGCTAGCTATACTAGCTAGGCACAGGTGATTATTTTTGGCAGCAGTGAGGATGGACAAATGACACAAGCCATTATCTGAAATCTGGTTTAGCACAGTACTTCTCTTTTGGGAACTTTGGGATCCATTTGTAATTTCACTAATTTGCATATCTCAGGCAGGAGATTCCTTAGTCCATGCTGGTGTTCCCAGCCAGACAAACAGTTCCTGGAAGTAATCCTCAGTGGCTTCCCAGTCTCCAATAACATAGTCCATTCCCATACGGGTTCCGGACCTCAGACCAGAACTGCTAATGAGTTCCAGGATTGTGCTACTGTGGAAATTGCAGAAAGCTCATAAACTCTGCTACTTTGGAAGAGGGAGAAAGAGAGACCTGAACTATATGTAACCCTTCTGCCCCTCTGAGTTGGCAGCAACAAGGGCCGAGTTCAGTATCCAGGGGTTCCGTTTCAATAATGCAATGCAAAACCGGCTTGAGCCCGCACCCAGTGACCTGGGACAATTACATACCACCCCTCCGGGTGCCTCTAGGAGGCAATACTTCCCCTCTCGCAAGCACGGGGTCTGAGTGTAGCAAAATCTTTTTAATAAAGGAGGGAAACAATGTGGCATTACGTTGGGGAAACACCATAAACAGGATTCATAACACAAATCATGAGCAAAAGATCCACCTCTAAGTAAGTTTTGGCAGTGTCCTTTTCCTCTCAGGGTCTTAAGTCCAAATCACCTCAAAGTCCAACAACCCAAAAGTCTCTGTCTCTGGTCAGTGTCACCCCAGAGCTCAAAAGTTTATCTGCAGAGTTTACCCCCCTAGTCTGGGTGGAAATGGGGGGGCACACAGGGTGTTAAGGGGCACCTTACGTGGGCCGAGGCCGACTGCCCTGCCTCTCCATGGAGTTCTGCTGCAGCCTTCACCACAAATGGCTCTGCTCCACCAGCTGCTACACTCCTTCAGCCATCCTGTGAGCCGCTCCAGCCATCCCTGCAAACTGCTCCACTCCGCTCGCTGTTCCGTGGGCTGCTCCAACCATCCCACAAGCTGCTCCGCTCCGCCAGCTGCTCCACTCCACCAGCTGTCCCATGAACCACTCCAGCTGTCTCCGCAAACTGCTCAGCTCCACTCTGCTGCACACCACTTGCTGCTCCAACCATCCTACAAACTGTTCTACTCTGCCAGCCGCTTAGCAATATATCTTCAGGCTCCCCCACTAGTTAACACAGCACTCAGTGATCTCAGCTCAGTAATTAGCTATTTTAGTGATTTCACCTTGTAGTAGGGGAGCCCCAGGGCTGGTACACCATTGGCCCAAAGTGAATTCAGCTTACCAGCCTCTAGCTAGACTCCTAATGGAATCAAAATTAGCTCTGCTATTCAACAGTGGAGAGAGGAAAAAGAAGTACAAATGGTGTGCCAGGGCCCATACCATCAAGTACACATACCTGTCCTCAACCCCTCTCAATTCACTGGGTTTTGGAACCCATGTCCCTTGTCTAGCGAGTGCTACTTAGTTGATGGTGAGACCCTCTGTCATAAAACAGTTTCATTCACATAATCAGGGTAACAACACTTTATTCCTCCTGCCCCAATAACACAGAAAAATTGGGGATCCCACAGTTGTCAAAATGACCATTTTGGGCTGCCGTGGGCTCATGCTAGGTGGAGTGGGTGTGCCTATGCAAACAAGATCAGCCCCTTAAGTTCTTTTCCACACTCACCATAATTCACCACCAGATGTCAGGGTAGAGCTCATCCTGACTCTACTTACATATATTTTACAGGTTATTCCTCAAAGCAGATTCTGGGTTCATCCTGTGTGCCCATGGAAATTCTCACTGTGTTATTCTTATTCATTGTTTGCCGTAATCCCTAAACCCTGCAGCAGGGAGATGTACAAATGCATGACGACTTGATTCCTGGCCCTGTGGGACCAACAGCCTGCACTGCCCTCCATTGCACCCTGGTCCTGGCAATAAAAAGGACGACTCTGCTCTGACACAAGGGAGAGATGACATGGTTTGAGTTAAGGGCCAGAATTTAGCTGGGACAGAAGCTACTCACACTGAAGTGTCTGGACTTCCCCAAGCACTGGGCCTGCTCCCTGGTGGCAGGGAAGGGTGGAGAGGTAGATGTGCCGGGGACATGCTGCCCTCCAACAGGGTGGCACAGCAGGTGTGTGCCTTCAGCACATTGCAGAGGTGCAGAGCACATACATGTTCGTATAAGCACTAGCTTCCTTAAATGTCATGGTAGAGACCTCCAAGAGGAGGGTAGGCAAAGGGGACCTCAAGCCCCGTTTCCACTCTTGGGATTCTGTGGGTGCTCTGGGGCCCAAATGACCACTGATGTAAATGGCAGAAGCCAAACACTGCTCTAATTTGTGACATCCCTCCTGCACACACAGCGAGGTGCAGCCACATGCTACTGGTCCATCCATAGTCCCAAGGGATGCCTTCCAATGCTCCCGCTGGGGAAGTGCTTACCTGCAGTCTAGTCCAGAAGGAGCATCACCCTATATCTTCACCTAGAACTTCAACCAAACCCAGACTCCATTTCAGGTTTAATTTTCAGCACAACCTGGGTTCGGCTTTGACTGGCACTTGCACAGCTTAGTTCTAGTTGGGCAGAGATCTGGAAGCACTGGAAATCTCTTGGGAAAGTTAGATCTCACATGACTTCGGGCCCAGTCTCCAAGGGAATCCTAAGAAGACCTGGATCAGAGTGGGAACATCAGGATGTTTGCTGGAATCAATGCCCCCAATTTGCCTCAATTTGCTCATCGTTTGCTCACGCTGTTTTCAGTATCTTGTTTCACTCTGAAGTATCAGGTTCCCTTACCTTAGTGCTCAAGAAAAGAAACCATTTGGTAAAATGTTTTCTGAAAGTATACGTCTTTTATTTCTCATTCAGCAGCGCTGTTAAACTTGTTCAGAGTACTAGAAACAGAGTCAGCAGGCATTATTCATGCCCATAGAGAATAGGACACATGTCAAAGAAGGGACTTTACCTTCAAACTCGGGAGAGAATTCCACTGGAAATTGGAATATTATTAGATACTTCAAATTTCTTTCACTCGGAGCCTTCCACCCACGTGGGTCAGAGAACTGAATGAATTATGGTTGTGCCATTCTATGAAATCCCAGCAGACTTGTCCATTGGTGATTAATGACTTCATCTCGTAGACACTGCCTGGATTCCACTGCCATTAATTTCAGCCATAACACCTGGTTCCAAAATACAGGTACAGCCTTTTTCCTGCCTCTCAGGATCTGCCTCTGAGATGCATTCACAGAAGAGTGATGGCTTTGCTGTTTCTAACACTGTCAAAATCTGATGGAAGTATTAATCCATCCTGTGATGGGAAGAAAGAATGAGCTCCATTGCAGATTGCCTTACATCAGCGCCTTTGTATTTTTTAATCCAACATTTGGGACCACACTGTCTCCTTGGCTAGGGGAAAGGCAGAGACAGAAACAAATACACGTAAAAAATTCTGGGGGACTATATCTAATTCCATGACACAGCCACAATATTTGAAACTTTATGGTAGAATAATATTTTATATTGTGATGGTTAGAAAAGACCGAAGGCCCCGATTCCAGTAGAACTACTCCTGTACTCAAGCTAGGCATGTGGTTAAGCACCCAATCAGGATCTACACTAGTGTGGTGAATTATCAGCCGTGTGGGGCTTGGAGCCTTGCACGCATAAGTCCTGATCTAGAAAAGCATTTAGATCTGTAGGTCTGTAGGCATTGCTGTGCTCAGCATTGCAGTGCCTAACTGATTCAGGGGCCAAGATATCATTTTCAACAGTGATTTAGCCATTTAGGATTCTAAATCCCATCAGCTGTCAATGGGACTGTGACTCCTAAGTGCCTAAATCCCTTTGGAAAATGAGATATGGTGCTTAAATACCTTTAATTTGCCTAACTTTAATCATACGACTTTGATGGGACTACTCATAGGATCACAGACTTTAAGGCCAGAAGAGACCATTGTGATCATCTAGTCCAACCTCCTGCACTTTGCAGGCCACAGAACCTTGCCTATCCACTCCTGTAATGGACCCAGGCCCTCTGGCTGAGTTACTGAAGTCTTCAAATCATGCTTCAAGCTACAGAGAATCCACCATTTACTCTACTTTAAACCAGCAAGTGACCCCGTCTCCATGCTGCAGAGGAAGGCGAAAACCCCCAAATGGGAAAATTCCTTCCCAACTCTGAGCAAGACAGCAAGATCCAGCAGCCAGACACCTGGGAAAGATTTCTCTGTAGTCCCCCCCCATCTAGTATACCATCTTTGGCTGCTGGAGATACTTGCAACTAGCAGTTACAGGTGGGCCACATGCCTTGAAGGCAATCTCATCATACCACCCCTCCATAAATGTATCAAGCTCAGTCTTGTAACCAGGCATGTTTTTTTGCCCCCACTTCTCCCCTTGGGGAGCTATTCCAGAACTTCACTCCTCTACTGGTTAGAAACCTCTCTCTAATTTCAAGCCTAAGCTTGTCGATGGCCAGATTATATCCATCTGTTCTTGAGCCTTAACTTATACAATTTATCTCCCTTTTTGGTGTTTATCCCTCTGATGTATTTATAGAGAGCAATCATATTCCCACTCAGCCTTCGTTTGGGTAGGCTAAGCAACCCAAGCTCCTTAAATCTCCTCACATAAGATAGACCAGAATTTCACACTGTATTCCAGATGAGGTCTCACCAGTGCTTTGCGTAATGGTACAAACATGTTCCTGTCTCTACTGGAAATACCTCGCCTGATGCATCCTAGGATTGCATTAGCCATTTTCACAGCCACATCGCATCACAGCCTCCATTTCTTTTAGCATCTTCCCAAGCCTGGCATAGTCTCCCCTTTGATGCATTCCAATGAAAATCTAGCAGTGTCATTTATTCCCACATGAAGGATATTCTGTGGATTCTTTCTTTCCACTAGATCCAATTCTGCCTCAGGTCCACTTCCTGTATCTTAGCTCCCAGCAGACAGCACATCCTTCTGTTCTCCAGATCAGCTCTGGTGACAGGCCTATCCATTCTTAGCAGCGTGTCCCCAGTCATGTAGACCAGCCTCCTCCTGGCGTTGGTGCAATTCTCCAGCCTTCCTCTTCTGTTCTTTCTGATTGCAAGTCCTCTTGTCTTTTGATCCAATTTTCAGTCTTCTGTGAGTCATCCTCCGTCCTCCTGGGGCTGTGAACTCTTGCTATTTCCACTGAATTTCCCCTCTTCTAGTAGGACTAGTCGCTCTTCTCTTCTTCCTTGTTCTCCCATTTTCTGTTACTGTCTGCTGTGCCCCTTCTTTATTTTCCAACTCAGCAACCCAGTTCTTCAGTTCTATTTCTGCTTCACTAGTCAGTCTTTTCCTCTGCCTGGATCTCGTAGTCACATGCTTCCACTGGCCACTGTCCTCATCCAGCAATCTACCCTCACAGTTCTCCAGTCCAGTTTGCATCTGCAAGTCTCAAGTTTCCCCTTCAGCCTCTTCTCACCTTCCCTCCACCATCTGCTTGAATCCCCTTCAAAACTCAACCATTGTTTCCACCTGCATCTCCAAACCACGGATATTCTCTTCCATGAGATCTAACCAGTGACACTTCACATAAACAAAGCACCTGTCAGGTGCCCACTCCACAATCATGTACATCCTGCAGCTTCCACATCCTGTCATTTTCATTGTCTCTTCTTGGGTCTTCATTGTCTCCTTTGGTCACTACCACTGCTGCCTCTGTAGCGGTCATAGCCTTCCTGCCTAAGCGCCTGTCAAGAAACACACACAAACACACACACCACCACCACCACCACACATTCCTTCTTCCAAACTCCTCTTACAAATTTCCCCTCAGACTCTTCTGTTTGCTGGCTCCTGTGCCACTTGGCTGCCTTTATAAGCCCCACCCCTTAATAAGAGCTCACCTGCTTAAAGTTAGACACATGCTTTGCTGTATTATGGCCAGAGTGAACATGGATTTCACTATCTGAATGTATCCAGAATAAGTGTGGTAGTTCAGATAACCATGGGATGCTTAATATCAATACATATACCATCACCCAGCCCATGCCTCCACAATAGATATGATATTAGCCCCTTCCTATACAGTTCTTTACTAAGAGGCATTACTTGCTTAGATATTTTGATGGCATGCTATTACGTGGAAACTGGGCATTCCTATGCTCATTTCCAGTCAGATTGGGACAAATAAGATGCCTTTCTTTGCCCCTCATCCTATGTCTATCACAGGCAATGGAAAGTTACCATGAAAGCTATTTTCATGTGTTGCGTTGTTCACTTGAATGAACACTTGATAGAATGAACATGCAGAAAACACACTTGCACATATGGATTAGGTGCAAATAGTTCCATGCCAGTGCAGCTTTACATGCACCAAAATGAAAGCTGTTTGGAGGTTTGGCCCATGCTGACCAAAGTAACAGAATAAAACCAAAGCTCTGAAAGCATAATGTCTATAGGAGAAAAAGGAAAGAGATGGGCCATCACTGAAAAGGAAATTGAGATTTGCAGAAATCCTCGCTGTTACGATTTTTATGAAGATGCTTAGCTGGAGAGAAGAAATGTGAGATCTCCTGCTGTGATGGAAACTCTTATTGCTTTTGTAAAGACATGTAAAATGTGTTTCGCATTACTGTGTAATTCATGCTCAGTGGAGCTATGTGAATAGCTTTTACATTTTAGACCTGACTCTTCCCCCTTGCTCAGTGGAATTACACCAGGAGTAAGTTCATCAAGTCACACCAGGCCGAGCAGGAGAAGACCTGAGCCTTATAACTGGAGGTCACAAATTCTCGTGCTTTGAAGATATGAAGTTGCAGTTTTGGTGGGCTTAAAACAAAAACAATGCAAAGCCACCAACTTCTTGGGGTGAAATCTTGGCTCAACTGAAGCCAATGGGAAAACTCTCAATTTGTTCAAATTCAGTAGATTCTCTCTTTCTCTCTCTCCATATATACATATGGGGAGAGAGAGAATCTCCTTGAACACCTTTCCAGATTACTGGTTAACGCTGTCTCAGTATTTGGCATATGGGGAATACTGCAAACACTGAGATAATATTAGAGAGGTAAAGCAAGTGAATAGTTTTTAGCAGTGGCCACGGTAGGCACATAGCTAGACAGACAGAGCTAAAGTTTACTGCTACATTAGATTCTAGGCACAGCAGCAGTTTAGGGTAAACACAGGAATATTCAGAGATGTATATGGCTAACTAGGATAGGTTTGCTGCCAGCTATGAGTGTCTTAGGCGGGTTACTCAGCCAAGCTCCTTGGATATTAATGGAACTACACCAGTCACCTCAGCTGGGGATTCGGACCACAGAATTTTTCATCAGTAAATACTAGGTCAATTTCTGCCCAGAGAAACTTGAAGACTTGAAAACTGAGGGAAAAATTTACCCCACATGTAAACTGCCTGTCAATTTTCTTTAGAAAGCTCTATCTCCATAGGAAGGCACCTTTCAAAGAGAGCTGTAGCAGCATGAGTGATGGCATGTGAACGGCATTGTTACCCTGAGCGTAACTCTTCCAGCACAACAAACTTTCACCAACAATAGCTAGCAGTAATAAAAGAGCATTTTCTAGCACGGTACATCTCTGAGTTACTGCCATCACCACTGTTTAGCTGCCTTATGAGCTAACACACCGCTAAAATGACTACGCACTGTGATTGCCATTTGCAGCCACCAGAGCTACCGTGTTCAATGGATCTTCAGTATAACAGCTCTTCAAACAAGCTAAATAAAGACCCAACCATGTCACTTGACTTGAATCATTAAATAAAACTTATTTTGCCAATCTCACATTGGAAAATAGGTGATCTAAATGGAGTTGATTTGGAGATTAACATACTCCCACCATAGAGTAGGAGCATCCAGTGGGTCCCGCTCCTCAACCTGCATCACTGAGCTGAGAATCAGGCTCACTATGCAGAAGAATGTAGGCACTGTACAAAACTATAGATTAGTTTGCCCTAGGAGTGTTTTAATCTAGTTTATCCTTGTCCTATGCTCTACCCAGACTGAATCATCTTTTGTCCTGTTAAAGGCATCCCCTTCTGTGACGGCCAACACATGAAGGATTGAACCAGGGACTGCCCAAACTACCAGCACGAGGAGCCAAGGCTGGCTAGCTGGGGGCTGCAACAACTCATCCTCTGTGGGCCAGCAGCAAGGGGGATCTGTATTACACAGTCACCAATGGGCTACACCAGTGGTTCTCAAACTTTCGTACTGGTGACCCCTTTCGCATACCAAGCCTCTGAGTGCGACTCCCCCACCTTATAAATGAAAAATGCTTTTTTGTATATTTAACACTATTATAAATCCTGGAGGCAAAGCGGGATCTTGGATCGAGGCTGATAGCTCGCAACCCCTCATGTAATAACCTTGCAGCCCCCTGTTTGAGAACCCATGGGCTACACCTTCTCCACACCTACAGGTTCAAAATAGCTGCCCCCCACACTGCTCCCACATGACCCAGGGCAGCAGATACGGAGCTCACCAGGGAAAAGCCTGTCCAGCAGCCAGCCTGAGATGTCCTGGAAGGCAGAAGGCACTTTTACAACTTGGACGTCAATAATTAGACGTTGGAGAGAAAACATTTTTGAGAGTGGATTGAAAAAATTGAAATAAATAGTCCAGATTTAAGTGCTAATTTGCTGAGAGATCCAGACCAAGCTACAGAGTCACAAACAATCTGTGCACATTCATCTCTCCTCTTTTACCTTCAAGAACAAAACCTGTGAAGTGGGATATAAAATGATATCATCTGTCCTCTTGGAGAATCAATTACACCCAACGTATTTTGTCTGCAGTAGACACTGGCATTAATTGCACCATTTGAAGGCCTTACGTCTTCCTGTCGAGAGGTTCAAGAGAAGTGTTTTGTGCCATAACAAACCAGTCTCAAAATGCAGAGCAGCGAGGTTTCACATTAGCTCCCCTTTCGCTTCCTCGCTTACCAACTGGATTAAGTGACAGCAGGGAATGACATGTTACAGAAGCTGACGCCCTGATGACGCCCGAAGTCAGCCTGCAAAACCCATCTCTGGTGTTTGTTCCAAAGGGAGATGCTGCCAAACAATTACTGCCCAGGTAGAGCAAACATGGCTAAGGAGGTGGATACTTTGCAGACATCTCCAGATGTGACCAGCGAAAAGATACCAGGGAATGCAAAGCCCTTGGGCAGGATGTGTGTACAAGCAGCTGATTAGCAGAGAAGGGCTGTTTCTACTGAAGCCAGGATGATCTTTGCCACACCCTGGTCAACAGATTAAACTGGAAAGGTCACCACTTATTGGGTGGCAGATTTGCAGGGATCTAGAGATCTGGCATAGGGGCAAGATGAAGGCAATTGAGAGTCCGAGCTCTATTTACCTTCTGTACCAAGCTGGTGTCATTGTCGTGTAAGGGCGTGGCTGCAGAGAACAAAGGTTTATTTTGGAAGCTGGGGGGGCAGCCCAAACCTCGCACTGATTGCTGCTGCATTAGTGCTATAGAATGCTTAAATAAAAACCAATAAGTTGTTAAATACCAGCTTTCCATGCCGGAATGAGGAGAAACACACCAGCCATCCGCCGCCCCACTCCCCCACCAATGGTGAGCGCTGCGTGTGGAGGCCCTTGCTGTGTCATCCCATCATGGCTCTGTTGCAGCGGTGTTGGCAGGCCCCTCCACCACAGACGGGGCGGCTCTAGACATTTTGCTGCCCCAAGCACAGAAGTCCGCTGAAGCCGGGGGACCAGCGGACCCTCCGCAGGCATGCCGCCGAAGGCACTCTGCCTGCCGCCCTCGCGGCGACCGGCAGAGCGCCCCCAGTGGCTTGCCGCCTCAGGCACGCACTTGGAGCGCTGGTGCCTGGAGCCGCCCCTGACCACAGACTTGTACTTCTGTTTCATTGTATTGCCTTATAACAGTTTTGTCTTAAACAGTAATGCTTTTCAAAATAAAACTGGCTTTCTGGTTAGGCTCCAAGGAAATGCACCCTTTGGATTATTAAAACACTAGTTATAGCATCTTTGCTTTCATTTATTTTTCTGGTGGGAGCAACAGGAGTTGAAAATACTGGAGAACATTACCAAATACTCCACCATGCAAAGGCAAAGTCAAGTCATTTTTGGCAGCCTTCTAAAATCTACACTGGTGTTCGTATTAGTTTAAAAAGAAACAGCTGCCAAACAAAGCAAAAAAAATATTCATGCCTTATAATAAGCTTATTTAATACCCTTTGGAGCTGAAACTGAAGAGTTATATACAACAATATATTATGATTATTGCAACACCTGCGTTTTTTAACCTCAATAACTGGCAATCAGTTATCCAATAACACTGCAGGCCGGCTGAATAATTCAGTTCCATCTTTCTTTTAATGTTGGAAGCCTTTTCAAGTGGACCAATTCTGATCTTCTCCCATAGTCATTAAAGTGTCATTTAAAACCCACACAGGCTTTACGACAGTTATATGCCTCCCAAAGAATTGAACTACAAAGAGATAAATGTATTTCCTGAAGTTTTTAGTAATGAATTTCAGATCAAAGGAAAGCAGCATATTTGCATTTTTGTTGGCTAAAACCTTTCATTAGTTTACATTAGGAGAAGCTCATCTGGGGGTCAGAGAGCATTTATCACAAAGATCTCTCTTCACTGCAGCCAGAAAAGTCAGTCCTATGTGTTGTTTTCATTGTCTTAGCCAGTTCAAGCTACCAGCGTCAAGTATGTAGACTAAAAATGATGAATGAATTTCCAATTTTAGAACATTTATAATTATTCCCTCATGTGCCATCTCATCAGCTGGAGTGGAACAAACTTTGGGTTACTGGGAGAGCTGGTCGGGAATTTTTTGATGAGAAACTTTTTTTTTGGTAGAGAATGCCTGGTAGTCAAAACCAAAATTGTTTGAAAACCAGTGTTGGGTTCAATGAAACACCTGACTCCAAAAAATTTGCATATAAAGGGTTTGGAGATGGTCCCTGCCCAGGCCTTTTCCTTCAACAGGGAAGGTGGACGAAGGATGTCTGTCTGTATGTGAAAGGGGTGTGTAACCCACTGGTCAGTGTGTGTGTCATGCTTTCCCATGCCAGAGCCACAGAGGATAGGATGAGTTTGTTACAGCTCCGAGCTTGAGAGCCTGGCTCTTTGGCTCAAGATGGTCACGGTTTCTGCTCTGGTGATCCCTGGTCCATGTCCTGCACTTGGCCTCGATGGTACAAAAGCTTGAATCTGGCCTACCAGTTAAGGGAGATAGGAACTCAAGGGTAATGACAGAACAGCAGCAGCTCAGGAAAATGGTCCATTGTCTGTAGGTCCAGAGAGAGACGACTCTGCAGTGTGTGAAAGGATTCTATCTTTTTCTGAAGGTTAAAAGAAAGGGAGGGGTGTCTGACACCTGCTCTACACTAGAAAATTAAATCAGCATAACTGCATTGCTCAGGGCTGTGGAAAATCCACACGCCTGCATGGCATAGTTTAGCCCTGGGTAGATAGTGTTAGGTCAACAGAAAAATTCTGAAAATGTAGCTACCGCCTCTTGGGGAGGTGGATTAACGTAGCTAGTGTCTACATCAGTGGTGGGCAACCTGCGGCCCGTGGACCTCACACAGCCATCAGGGTAATCCGCTAGTGGGCCATGAGATAGTTTTTTTACATTTGCCGGCCGCCTGCAGCTCCCAATTGTTGCGGTTCACCGTTCCTGGCCAATGGGAGCTGTGGGAAGCGGCAGCCAGCATGTCCCTGCTGCCTGTGCCGCTTCCTGCAGCTCCCATTGGCCAGGAATGATGAACCACGGCCACTGGGAGCTGCAGGTGGCCATGAAAATGTAAACAAACTATCTTGTGGCCCTGACGGCTGTGTGTGGCCCGCGGCCACAGGTTGCCACCGCTGGTCTACACTGAAGCACTACAGCGCTGAAGCTGTGCCACTGCAGTGTTTTAAGTGAAGACATGCCCTGAATGAGCTAAACTACAAGGATTATTATTTACCTTCATGCACAATAAAAAATACAGATTCTTTTGAAACAAGTTTAACAGCTATTCACTCCTAACCATGCTCCAATTATAACTGAAAGAGCTATTAAGATTTATTTTTCATCGAGGCTAACAAATAGGATAATTCACTGTTCACACCCACAGCTCTGGGCCCAAGTCAGCCAGGTGCTGAGCAATCTCTCCTCCCAGTGATTTCATGCAGGGGGAGGAGGCTCAGGACCTCCCAGCTGGCCTTGCAGCAGCACATGAAAGTATCGCGCCCATGAAATTTTAAAGCAAGGAAATTTGAGAAAACAGAAGGGCTGGTTCTTCAATATCTTAGTACATATAATATTGTTGGATTGCACCAACTACTTCAAGCTGCAATTGTACTTAGCAGAGCTGTGTGAATAATGTACAAATGGATGGATTAAATATTTTCATGAATAAAAGCCCTGCATTCAGGTTTGCTGTTCTTATTATTTGTGGGTGTTCTGACAGTCACCGGCTATTCACACTCATGCTCATGAATCCTGACATTTAACATAGAAGATTATTTCTTTGAAACCATTCCGTATTGTTCACTAATTGCTATTTGAAATTCATTATTCTCCTGTTTAAAAAGTTCAAGTGATACAATCAGGTAGCGGAAACAATACCATGTGACTTGGTGGCCACTTATACATCACAAACAATGAGTCGAGAACAGATCAAGCAAACAGCTTGGGAACACCCCACGGGATGAAAATTATTTGTCCAAACTATTTGGCAGATGCTTTCGAATGATGAATTCATTCAAAGTACATCAGGATCAGCCAGTGAATTATTTGCTAGCCTTGGAAGGGGGATGCATGCAGAGGACTAGACTGTGATTCTCATTCATACTGAAAAGCACCTTTCCCCATGAATGGCCCTACTTTTAAAGCAAGCATGACAGCTGCCTTCTTTGCCAGCACTTGGGGGATTGTCATTCTATAGTTTGTTAAGGAAAAGGAAAGAAACAGGGAACATTTTTGGTGAGCGGGCACCCCTACCTGTCATGCTGACCAGTGCTGTCTCATTGGTTCTTTATATGCTCCCCGGTCTCTCTGTATTTAGCTGTTGTCTCTTGTCTGATAGCTCGATTGTCAGTGCTCATTGGAGCAGGGACTGTCTTGTGTGTCCTTTGTTTGGACAGCACACGATTTCTAAGCAAGCCCCTTCAGGCTTTCTCTGCTGCTGCCGCTCATGCTTGGGAGGAGCTCCCTGTAAACATCTGCAAAACTAATTTAGGTTTCAGAGTAGCAGCCGTGTTAGTCTGTATCTGCAAAAAGAACAGGCGTACTTGTGGCACCTTAGAGACTAACACGTTTATCTGAGCATAAGCTTTCATGGGCTACAGCCCACTTCATCAGATGCATAGAACGGAACATATAGTGAGGAGATCTTTATACATACAGAGAACGGGAAAAGGTGAAAGTAGCCCTACCAACTCTGAGACGCTAATTAATTAAGATGAGGTATTATCAGCAGGAGATAAAAAAAGTTTGTAGTGATAATCAAGATGGCCCATTCCAGGCAGTCGATAAGAAGGTGTGAGGATACTTAACATGGGGAAATAGATTTAATTTGTGTAATGACCCAGCCACTCCCAGTCTCTATTCAAGCCCAAGTTAATGGTATCTAGTTTGCAAATTAATTCTAGTTCGGCAGTTTCTCGTTGGAGTCTGTTTTTGAAGCTTTTCTGTTGCAAAATTGCCACCTTTAGGTCTGTTACTGAGTGACCAGAGAGGTTGAAGTGTTCGCCTACTGGTTTTTGAATGTTACAATTCCTAAAGTCTTAAAACTAATTCAGTGTCTCCTTCAAAACTCTCTCCTTTGCCAGGATGCCTACACAAGCATAAGGGCTCCCTGTGTGCTGAGTGCACTGCCTGACATGCTGACCCCTGTGGTCACTTTGTTGGCCTGTCTGTATCTGTCTCCATTTTCAGATGATCAGCTGTTTGGGGCAGGGGCTCTTTTGTTCTGTGTCTGTACAGCCCCTAGCACAGTGGGGTCCTGCTCCATGACAAGACTCCAATACAAATAATAAATAAAATCATCATCATCATCATCATCTCCCGTGAATGATTTTCAGGATTTCCCAACCAGTGCTAGTCACAAGTAACATTCATATTAACTCCTTCATCCAGCGCTGGTACTTAACCACTTGCTGGGCTGTGCTTGACATCCTACGTCCTGAGACTCCTCGGAGACAAGACTAACTCTGTTTTCAAACCTACCCATTTAAGAAGACTACAATTTTCAGACCAAAGCTACTGTAATCAGAGCTGGATTAAGGTCTCCAGGGGCCCTGGATCAGAACAAATGGGGGGCCCCGGTGCCAGAACCATGGCCCTGCCCCTGCTCTACCCTGACTGCCTGCGGCCCTGCCCACAGCCCCATCCCATTCCATCCCTGGCCTCTCCCCATTCTGCCCCTTCCCCTGCGGCCCTGCCACCATTGCACCTACAGCCCTTCTCCTTCTTCTCATTCCTTTCCAGCCCCCGCCTGCTAAGGCCTGAGGGGGGAGATTTTCTGGAGCCCCCATATTTGCCCCTCAGGTAATCTATCTCTGACCATCATTTTTTAATATATTTGGCTACATGCCTCAACCATCCTTGCTTCTACTCCTGCACGATCTACGTAAATAAACGCTTATGTGACCTGGGAGATGGGAGTGAGAAATAGTTTTCCATGCAATATTAATATATTTTTCAAACAATGGTGATAAGTGTAATTTTAAATAACTTCTTTCATAGTTCAGAGGGGCAATACAGTAACTTCTCAGCTGTTTGAATAGTGAATATATATTTTATTCATGGCAAGAGGTGTGAAAATATTCACAAGTACAGTACTTTGCTGGTGGGCTGACAGCTGGGGGGAGGGATAGCGCAGTGGTTTGAGCATTGGCCTGGTCAATCCTTAAGGGGGCCATTTAGGGATCTGGGGCAAACATCTCTCTGGGGTTTGGTCCTGCTTTGAGCAGGGTCTTGGACTAGATGACCTCCTGAGATCCCTGATATTCTATGATTTTTACCACCTAGCTGGAGGTGAAAAGCTCTTACTTAATCATTCAAGACCTATCTGCATTAAAGTCCACTGGAGAGCTTCATTAGCGAAAAACAAAACCTGAAAAAATTCTAGACCTCAAGGTTTTATTTCTAATTCTTCAGAACCTGAGCAGCCACTTCTGAAAAGAAACCTGTTTGCTTGTCTTAATAACATAGAAACAGCCACACTAGGTCAGCTTAATGGTCCAAGTAGCTCAGTATCCTGTCTTCTGACAGTGGTGACAGATGTTTCAGAGGGAATGAACAGAAATGGACAACTTATCAACTGATCCATCCCCTGTTGTCCAGTCCCAGCTTCTGGCAGTCAGAGGTATAGGGACACCCAGAGCATGGGGTTGCCTTCCTGACCATCTTGGCTAAAAGCCATTGATGGACCTGTCCTCCATGAACTTATCTAGCTCTTTTTTGAACCAAGTTATACTTTTGGCCTTCACAATAGTTCTTGGCAATGAGTTCCGAAGGTTACTGAGTGAGAAGCGCTTCCTTATGTTTGTTTTAAACCTGCTACCTGTTAATTCCATTGGGTGACCCCTGGTTTGTGTGTTAAGTGAAGGGGTAAGTAACACGTCCTTATTTATTTTCTCTACACCAAGCATGATTTTATAGACGTCTCATCTCTCCTCAGTCAGCTCTTTTCTGAGCCAAACAGTCCCAATCTTTTTAATCTCTCCTCTTCTTGAAGCTGTTCCACACCCCTCATCATTTCCGTTGTCTTCAGCTTTCAATGCATCCCACTGTGTTTCTTGTTATAGGGGTAAATGAAGTAAAAGGTAAAGCTGAGCAATGAGGAGAGGAACTGTTTCCATTGCTGGGTTTGCAAGGACCCTTCATGCCCAAACACATATTTTATATGCTGTATCCTGTTTGCTTATAACCTAGCTATGCTACAGGACTTGCTTCCATGTACGCATCTGCTACTGCAAGGCTATGAAGTGGCAACACATTTCAAGTGAACCCACCCTCTGATCTAACTTCAGCTGTGGAAGTTGTGGCTTAAGTGATGCGCAGCTGTCCAGCTTTTGGCTGAGAAGAATCCAGCTTGTAGGATATAGCTACGAATCCCTGAATCCTTGCAGCTTGGCTGAGAGCAGGAGCCAGGTAGAATCACATGCAGAGGACTAAATGGAGTAATACGTGCTAACTTCCGCACAGTTAAGCATGTAATGAACTAAAATGAAATAGGGTCAGGGAGTGGAATTGGTATCTTTCAATAGCTTTACATGCCACAACAGTTCCTTATATTTTAAGCTACGCATTTCCTGGAGTAAAATTAGCTGAGCTACTGTAAAATCTCTTTCCCATCCTCCTTTCTGACAGTTAGGCAGCGTTGCACCTTCTTCTCAGATTGAGCTGTACTAAACCCACCAGCACTCACAGAAAATACAAGTCCAGTTCTATTTACTATCAACAGAGTGAAATGTCAGGGTTTTTTTCCAGTACCATTGTCACGGGCAACTACACCTGTATTCCCCTTCCGTTGTCCCTTGAGGGCACTTGATCTAGTCTCCCAGCTCCTCAGTTATCACCTCCCTTGGGTCCAGACCTGCATCTCTCTCTCTCCTGACTGGGGTTTTTCCAGGCTCCACAGTTCCCTGCCTACACTGTGCTATCCCCAGGGATCCAGATTGCCTAACCAGGCCAGCATCTGTGCTTTGCCGTCTTACCAAAGGCTCTGAACAGTGCACTTGCTGGCAGGCACGTTACCGCAGAGCTCTTTCTAAGTGTAACACTGACAGCACCCAGTCATCGGGAGCTTAGTGCATGATCCTCCACTGCAGGAGCTAAAAGCCAACTGGCTGTCAGCTCAGGCTGTAGAGCAGACTCATTTTATCTCTCTCTCTAAGTAGTCTCAGTGCCACTAGATGGGACAGGGCACTACACCCAGATGAGTGGGTTACATAAGCAAGCACATTGATTCTTAAGGTAAAAGCATTACACAGAAAACATATTAAAAACAATTAAAGTTCCCACATGCATGCTAAACGTTACCAGAGGTCACTCATCATTCTTTTGGGGGTCTCAGAAGGCTAAACCCAGGAAGGATAGGAGGCCTCTCCGACAGACGGTCCTGTCTGTTTGTTGGATGTCATGGCCCGTGACATAGGCAATCTGGACTAGTAGTCAAAGCAGGAGTTAGGTCTAGTGGGTGGAACAGGCATCTCATTTGTGGAATAGAGCCGAGGGCCAGCATCAGAGTCAACTTCCAGATCCAGGGGTCAAGCTGGAATCAGAAGTCACAGGTCAGGACTGGAGCCAGGGCTGGTAACTGGGGTTTGAAAGTTAAGTGTAAGGGCAGGAAACGGAGGAGAGGCAAGGATCAGGCCCAGAGCAGAAGCATAGTGGGAACAAGAGCAAAGGCAGGGGTGAGGCAGGAATGAAGAGGGTATCACAAACGAGGTTGGGTGCAGGAGGCAGGCACAAGCAGGGTCCATCACAGACACAACAGGAAATCCCCTAGTTGCTCAGACAACTTCCAGTGCCTCCTCCTGGCTTTAAATAGCCTGGTTGGACCAATTAGTAGAGCTGAGTGATTCTCCAATCAGGGGTCCAATGGGCAGTGCCTTGGCTAAGCCTATAGTCCTCCTAGCTTCTCAGTCCACTAGGTTTCAGTGGACATTGCATGGAGGATAGGATGCGGCGACTGTCTAGGAACTCGCAGGCCTGGGACATCACACTAGATCCAACAAGCCCCGAGTCAGCTTCGACCCAGGCTAGTTATCCAAAACTCCTTTCTTTGGCTGTTGGTCTGTGGATAATCCAGTTTGAACCAGTAAATATGAACTTCTGCAGGTGGCAATACTTCTCTGGAGGTGTTACCACAGGAGAGAATTTGCCTAATCACCTCCCACTGTTTCTAAAGAGTGTGATCACCCTTCCCCAGCAGACAACCCCTGGTCCACAATGATACATAAACTCAATACAGGGAATTCTCACACAGATATTGCAGGATGTTGATGGTACAAATAACTCGGAATATTACTCTCCATAAAATAAATTACATTACTTTGTCTCTCTTGTTTCACTTGGTTTTCTTTGTGCAGTCGACAGCCATCTGGGCTTAGTCAGAGCCAGTTTCCTCTGCAGAGTCTGCACTTATTGAGCTCCATGCATTTGCACTGGCTGATGTCAGAAGAGACCTGGACCAAGTTGCAACCAAACTAATATGCTGCTGCTTAGCAGGTGAACAATGGCAGAGGCCATGGTGGACTCACCCCTGGTTTCTCCGCACACTGTTTCTATGATAATTAATCATTCCTAGAAAATGTAATTCTCCCTTGGACAATGTATCTGTCATGTATTTGATTCATTTTCTTTTTTCGTGAAGGACGTTCCTGGCTCCATTTGACATGTACAATAACCTAGTGAGACACAAGGTCATTTTCCTAAGATGATTTAGCAATGTTACAATTAGCGATAAATTACCTTTTCTCTTCTGATCAGTTTCTGCCTACGGTTTATGTCAGAGGAGGTTTCTAACAGTACGCTCTGCTTCTCACTTAGCGCTGAATCAAAATCCAGCCCTGTCCTTTCCCTATTCAAATCTAGGAGAGTTTACCAAAGGTTTCAGCAGGTCTAGGACCAGCTTCCAATAAACTGTGATTAGAATGTGCAATAAGCATGTGCACATGAAATACATTAAAGATCATGAGGCATTCACATACTATGGTAACGAGGGCTATGTAAGTACGATAGATAGACGGTAGCTGGATAACAGTCTGAATGGTTTCCTGGCAAAACCCAGGGGAGCTGGTTTAGAGAGGGGAAAACTGTCAGAGTCCCTTTGGAGAGATCCCACCTATTGTTCCTTCAGAGAGGGGCTTGCCCCATGTGGGGGAATCCGCAGAGTCCTGGGAAACACTGGAGGTTACAACCGTGTGCCTCTGGTGCAGCTTGGACCTACGTCACCCCAACACACATCTCAGGTTCCTGGCAGCTACCAAGGACTTTCTTTGGGGGACCTTCAGTAATGAAAATCCTCAGCACTGAAGGGTCTCCAAGCTCGATTGTCTGGTCTCTCCCAAGCCAAAAGTGGGACGATGTGCGTATCTCAGCCCTTTCCCCCACCTGTACTAGCTTTCTCTCTGACTCCATACAGCTCCTCAGTCCTGGGGACCACCTTCCAATGCGTCCTAGGGGAAGAGGGACTGGTCTGGAGATGGCTGAGCCCTGCAGCTGTGCAGGAGTGGGGAGATCCATGCTGCCTCAGCCTGTGCTTCCGCTCCCGCAACTGCTGCTGCTCCACAGTCTTCGGGGAGGGTTTCTTGTTCCCCAGCCCCCTCTCTCTCTGGAGGTACCCAATGCCTCTCCTGTACTGGGGATTTGTACTGGGTGAGAGGCTTTGGGCCAATCTCTTTGAACTCTCGCTCCTTCCACTTATTCTATTGCATTAAGTATGCCTGGATGCAGTAAGGAGAGAGACCCCACACTGAACAAAGAGCAGCTTTCCCACCCGCTCAGACACACAGACACCCTGACTTTTCCTTACAAAGCTTTGGCTCCCACATGCTGCTGCACAGTTGTAGTCAAGTGTGCAAAGCTAGTGTAACAAGCCTACATGACAAAATGACTCCCGGAGAGATATTTCAGAGGGCTTGCTGCTGAAATAATACACATAAACTAGTTAGAGGAAAAGCAAACAGTAGGAACAAAGTCTCTAAATTATACCACACTATGCATAAAGAAACACCAGCCATATAAACAGAGCAGCATTCTTTCCCAGCTGTAGGCAGAGAGTAATAGCAAGTGATTCACTGACAGTTCGTTTCTCCTTCATCAAGTTCATTAGTTCATTAGCAGCAAAAGAAGTCCTAAGCGTTTTGTTACTGTTTGAAAGGAAGAAATAAAGCTAAACAAAGGGGCGCTTTACACATCCCTTAAGAAATTAGGAAGGTAGATTTTATTTTTAAAAAAAGATTCATCAATATAAAGCCAGAATGGACCATTGGGATCTTCTAGTCTGACTCCCAGAATACAGAGGCCAGAGAATTTCCCTGAATTAATTTCTGTTTGAACTAAAGCATAAAACTTTTAGAAAAACATCCAATCTTGATTTTAATGTTTCAAGTGATGGGAAATCCACCACAACCCTTGGTAAATTGTCCCAGCAGTTAATTACTCATACTGGTAAATATTTGTGCTTTATTTCTAGTCTGAATTTGTCCAGCATCAACTTCCAGTCATTGGATCTTATTAGACCTTTCTCCGCTAGTTTGATGAGCACTTTATCATCAATTTTCTGTTCTCCATGTTGGTACTTTCAGACTGTGATCAAGTCACCCCGTAACCTTCTCTGTGTTAAGCTAAACAGGTGGAGCTCCTGGAGTCTCTGACGATCAGGCATTGTTTCCAAACCTTTAATCATTCTCATGGCTCTTCTCTGAACCCCTTAACATCCTTCTTGAACTTGTAGACACCAGAACTGAACACAGCTTTCCAGCAGCATCCACATCAATGCCAAAGTTCTGTATTGCTTAGTTATTGTTAGTGGTGGTCTGAGGTATGATTTGGAGATCGCTCATAGTAGGCTTTATTTTTACACACAAATTGCCCTAGCAATGGTCCATCACCTAATTCCTGAACTGTGAAGTCTGTTGTCATACCCAGGACACCAGAAAAGGATTTTTCCCTATTGACATTAGATCAACTACTTAGGAGGGGGCAACAAATGGTTGACTGTGCATTGGGTTGTTGTAGCCAGCAGAATGATTTTGACAAGAGCCCCACTGCTATGCTGGGTCTACATCATTAGGGCCTGATTCAATTACCACTGAGGTCACTGAGTCTGTTCATTGACTCTAATGGGAGTGGGACCACACCCTTAATGTCCATAATTGGAGCCAATAATAGGCTATGACGGTAGGAATTATGATTGATGCTACTAGCTGGCAATTTTTTTTTCAGTTCAGGCTGAAAAGAGGAGAGATATTTTTTCATAGAAAATCTCTAGGAGAGATATTTTTTCATAGAAAATCTACTAGTTCTTCTGAAAAAAGTGCAGATCTGGTGTGCTACCCGCACAGGGCACATGTACTGAATGCCTGTTAAAATGAACAGAAGCATTTATTTAGAGATAAGCCCAAGCTGTGACAGTCCAGATTTGCATCTAATTCCAGGTATGACCTTAACGTGCCCAGGTCTCACTCGACGATTAATACTTTGGGAGGACAGGAGAGGAGGAGGAGGAGAGATATTGGCACATAACATTTAAATAATGTCATACTGGAAAAGGTCTGAATCCCCCCTCAACACACACATTCAACCCCACTGAATTAGGGAAATGCTGGAAGTCCAACCCCAGACCTGAATATCGTCTGTTTTTTATAATGGGGCAAACCAAATACCTGCATCTCAGGGAGGTTTGTTCCAGAACCACTTTATGTAGTTTGTGCCCCTCTCTTCTCTATCTCTGTATATACCACTTCCTGCAATGTTCATTGCCCTTTTGTTTTTCGGCCCCTTGTTATTTTTTTCATCTCTCAAGCCAATACCATTAATGTTTCTGCTTGCCCCAGTGTTGACTCCAGGAGCAACGTTTTCTACAACTGTTATTTCAAGACACCGTAGCAATTAATGTATGAATACTATTTCCACCATTGACACACTCTCTTCCTGGGTCCTGCCAGAGCAGAGAGACTGCCAGGGCCAGAAGGGCTGGTTGTGATAATCTAGTCTCATCTTTCAATAGGCCAGACCATAGATCTTTACCCAGTAATTCCAGCATCAAACCCATATCTTGTGGTTGAGCTAGAACTTATGTTTTAGAAAGGCATCCAGTCTTGATGTAAAGACTCCGAGTGATTAGTTTCCCACACCTTAACTTTGCACCATTTTGTTAGTCTGAATTTATCTGCTTCAGCTTCCAACCATGGGATATCCTTATATCTTTTTATTTTAGATTAAAGAGCTGTTTACTACAGTGGCATAGCTTGGATGGGAAAACTGGGTAGGCCCCAGCTTTCAGGTGTGCAGGCAATTACTGGGGGTAAGGAGGATTACAGTTTTGTGGGGCCCTGAGCCAGGACAAGTGGGGTCCCTCCACACCCCTTCCAACTGAAGTCCCCCCCCATGCTTCTGCCAGGGAAATGAGGTTGGAGCGTGGGGGCTTCCCCCATCCAGCACTTCTATCAGGGAGTGGGGTCCATGTGTGGCGGCTTCCCTTGCTCGGTGCTCCTATCAGGGAGCAGGTTCCGACCCCACTCTGCCCGGTGCTCCTGCTGGGGAAGCAGGGTTGAGGCACGATTTGCGTGGGCCTGGATGCTAAGTGGGTGGGCCATGGCCCATCCAGGCCAATCCGTGGCTACACCCCTGGTTTACTACCAGAAATCTCTTCCCCATGTAAAGCAGCAAAGAGTCCTGTGGCACCTTATAGACTAACAGATGTTTTGGAGCATGAGCTTTCGTGGATGAATACCCACTTCATCTCACGCATCCGATGAAGTGGGTATTCACCCATGAAAGCTCATGCTCCAAAATGTCTGTTAGTCTATAAGGTGCCACAGGACTCTTTCTGCTTTTACAGATCCAGACTAACATGGCTACCCCTCTGATACTTCCTCACGTGGGTACCTGTAGACCGGTGGTTCCCAAACTAGTGGCATGGCTTGTTCAAGGAAAGCCCCTGGCGGGCCAGCCGGTTTATTTACCTGACGTGTCCGCAGGTTAGGCTGATCATGGTTCCCACGGGGCTTACCCTGAACAAGCTGCGCCCCTAGTTTGGGAACTACTGCTGTAGATCATTTTGAAGTTACCTCTTCACCTTCTTTTGAGTAAATGAAATTGGCTGAGCTTCTAAACTCTCTCTCTGTGAGGCATGTTTTCCAAACCTCGAATCATTCTTGTCTTGAAATCAAACTGACTGACTCCACTGGCTGCATCTACTTCCTTTTAAGTGTAAAACCTCCACAGCTTTTAACAAGGTGAAAAAATCAAAAATTGACTCAGTCATCTATGAAGAATTGATTTTTGCAGAGAGGCCTTTTTTCAAAAAACAAACCCTCTGTAGTCCCCAAACTGGAATAGGAACTCAAGTAACTTAGATTTTAATTATTTAGATCTTCCTGCCTGACCTCCTGAATTACACAAGCCATTTAATTTTATCCCTGGTGATTCCTGCACTGAGCCCAATAACTTTTGGTTGAATAGAGAGTATATTTTAGAAAGACATCCAGTCTTGATACAAAGACTCTGACTGATGAAGAATTTATCATTTCCCTTTACGAGCTGTCCCAATGGTTAATTACTCTGGCATTAAAAATTTACATCTTATTTCCAGTATGAACTTCGCTGGCTTTAACTTTCAAACTTTCAGCCATTAAAACTTATTATGCACCTGTCTTCTAGATTAAAGTTGGTGCACAAGCATCTGTTATAGGGAAAGAAAGAATAGGTCCAACATTAAATGTTTGCATGTTTTTTAGTTGAGGGGAGAAAGGGCATATTTGATCTGTGTGATCAAAAAACCTGATCTGTGTGCATCAGTAAAGGTTGCATGGACAGATCCATACACATACACAATGACATATGGTTGTCAATCCCTGCGTTGGATACACAAATTAGGTGTTACTTGAGTATATACAAAAGTTGGCCCATTTTCCAAAAGGAAAGCCCAGTTCATGCAGTTTCTTATCTTCAGCTGCATCTTTGAGGCACTGTGGGGCAAAAACAAAACAAACCACTCTTACCTTCACGACTAATAGCTGTCGCAACACAGATCCATCTTTTCTTCCTGGCTGCATTGGTTTACAGTGTACTGCATGTAAAAAAGGGAACTTCAACCATGAAATATTGGAAGTCTGACTCCAGCACAAAGAGCCCTGACAATTTAATAAGAATCCCTCTTGATGCTTCACAAGCTCTTTCATGGATTTGACACAATGCCTCCAGGTGGAATAGATCACACTGGGTACCGGCCACTCTCCGAAAGTGAAATGCACTGGCCAATTTATAGAAATCAGCTACCCATTCCATTATCATTGACTGGTGACTTATATTTTGTAACCTGAGGCCAACCTTGTACTTCTTCACCCTTTTGTTCCTGATGAAATAAGAGCTGGGTATTGCTCTTTCTCCCTAAAATGGCTGGCACACAATCTTTGACTGCGAGAGTGGGTTTAACCAGTGTATATGTATACTGCTTTTGCAGAGGAGTGTTGTGTACTTTGCGATCATACAAAGTGAATAGGGATAAGCTTACCTACTGCTATACCAATGCTCTGAAACCCAAGCGCACAACCCTTCTTTTGGTCTTGCATGGTCAATTCTCTGGTTGCAGTGAACAGATACAACCATTCGTACTGTCTTCATCATCCTACACACAGTCCATACTGCACAGCAGATCAGCTAGGACTGGCTGGAGAAGAGACATTATTTCCTCTTACCTGGGTCTATGCTTTCTCAAAGGAGCTGGCAGGGCATTTAATAGATATTCAGCCAACAGTAAAAGGGAAACGCCTTTCACAGGGAACAGCAATACTGGTAGGTAGCTTGCAGCCAGGCTAATGTGCGTAATCACTACCAGGAGATATTCTATCAGGCACCAGTTAGCAGCAAATTCATTATTAGGATTCTGCTCCAATTCCTTAAAGAGATTTGAATTGGTAATAAATTTGTGGCTGGATGATAAACTGACACATGATACAGAAAACAACAGCTAGACAAATGAAACATGTCAGGACAGCTGAAAGCGTGATATGAATACACCAAATAAATGGAATCCTAAGGTATATTAGTGCACTGGGTCTGGAAAATAGCCTAACATTTATTAAACTTGTCTTCCTCCTTCCGGCATCCAATTAAAGTTCTCACTTACTAAAAGGCTGCCTGGACAACTTTCCTTGTTCTCTGTAAACTGTAAAACTTTACTGAAATCTGGAATAAACAATGAAGACTAAAAATCGACCACACAGTTTGGGAACCTCCAGATGCAGGGCGATGTGGTACCCATCCGACAGGGTCCCTGAGAATTACAGCTGGTGCAATGATGGGAAAAGATATCCCCAAACTGGTTCTGTTGCCCCGGAATTTGACATTCCTGCTTGAACCCCAGAACTTGACAGTACTGCAGTCAGCCATTTTGTATGTTCTGCCACTGCCAGCTGAAAACCAAACATCACATAGCTAGGAGTAATCTTATGCCTTTGTGAGACAAGGTCAGACAGCTGCATACTTGCAGTTTGTTAATCAGAACAGAAGGACGGGACAGATATACTGTTGTTATGGCTAGAAATACTCGGAGTGTTTTGAGATAATGAGCAGTTTGTTGAAATGAGGAGAATTGGTGACCCAGTAGAGGTTGTTATGCTGACCCACTAGGAGTCACTATAGGTTATGGGTGCTGTCAAAGTGAGTTATAAAAGATTAGCTGTAATACCTCAGAGCAGTCTGAGGGAGCTTTCCTTCGGGCAAGGAGATGAGATCTAAACTCCCATCAGCTGGATGGAAAGAAAGTCCCTGGAAGTCTGGCTGGTTATCACTCAAAACCATCTCAGACTGTGGATATCTATATCAGGGATGTCCTAAACCTAGAGAGAGAGAGAGAGAGAGTGTGTGTGTGCGCGCGCGCACTTAAAATCTAAAACAGTAGTTTTAGATAAGAGCATGCTTACTTGTATCAATCATTCATCAGACAGAAATGGCTGTGTTCCCATTGATTTATTCCTGACACTGCCTGGAGTGAAACAGTTAAATTACCACTATTTTGGGTTCTGAAAACCCTGGGTAACAGTTCATTCAATCCAGCTCCCTATATACTGTTTCATCCCCTTTTCACTTCTTCTCTGGGCAGCTGGACAATTGACTTCTATACATACAAACTGTTTGTGGGGGCACTTTCAGATGATTGGACCCTCCACTTGTCAACAGAGCTACATAGTTCACACCAGGTAAGGAGATGCCCCTCAGATTATTTCCAGTGCAGGTTTTCATGCATAATCAAGTGTATTTGTTTGGAAACTAAGTACAAACAAGAGCTGTCACTCTTTCCCCTAGATACGTTGTTTTTTCATAGTAGTGATCAAATGTGTTCGCTATTAGAATACAGGAAAACCTTGGGGTAATGATTTATTTTAACTATTTTGTGGGCTCCCCCCCCCTTTTCTTTTACTCAATGGATTTTGCTCACAAACTAGCCTAAGACAGTCTACTTTCATGAGCCTAGTTCAGTGGCTAGATCATCAGTAGCTTTGCACAGGCCCACGATTTTGTATTAGCTATGTAGTTGTTTTTTTAGTTCAAGCACAGAACGAAAAGGTTTGCTGGGTCTTCTGCTGCCTCCAATCATAATGTTATAGAGCGACAATATAAAACCAGCCAGTTGGAAAAGGCTTTCTTCAACCCTTAATGTCATTTGGGTAATGACAGAGCTCAGGGTTATAAATGATTCTTTGATCTTCGGAAGGCTTGCAAATGAGAAGAATACACTTGAACTGCAATTCAAATGACCTGCAAATGCTTGCACACATCACCCTGTCCTTTGAAGCTGCAGGATTTTGCGTTTGTTAAAATTTAATTATTAATTAAATTCAAGGGTTGGAGGAAGAAAAACTATCAACAGTGGTTTAAAGCAAGTATGGTTAGACATTACATAGGGCTTGAACTTTGTATGACAACTTATTCTAAAAGAGGTCACAGAGTAGAACCTAGTGAATAGTCTGAAAAACTATTTGTGAGCAGTTTTGTGGCTTCTAAATAGGAGTTTGCTTTGACTGTGCATTTGCACATGTTTCTATTTGCTTTTCTGAACTGCAAGAGACTGACTTTGGTCTGTCAGGAAATATTTCATATCCAAGGGAGGAGAGTTTTTGATTTGGAAAAAAATTCCACCCAGCCAGATGGAACTACTTTCCTCAAGAACCAGAAACCAGTTAACTGGATGGGTTAGGCAGAACAAGCTAGGGAGGGACATACCTGTTCTTGGAACTAGAGAAACTCCGATGGGGTGGAAGTAGCTTGGCTGAGGAGAGAGGAAGGCGGCTTTGAAAAAAAAATCTGTTTTGGGGGAAAGAGTCCGTTACCATATTAGATTAAATAATCTAACACCTGAGGCTTGGACACCAGGTTGAGTGAGGGGAAGATGGAACTCCCCCAAGACAGGTCAGAGCCAGAACCTCCTCTTAGAATATGTAAGATATATTTTTGCTTTCTGTAACTCAGCCGAGGAGGCATTATCTATTCAGCTTATGGGAAGTGTAAATCTAGAATGTTCAGCAAGCTGTTTCTTTTCTTGTAAACACATTTCTCTCTGTTTTAAACAAAATCTTGTTTTAAGGGATATTCTACAGCTGTGTGTGAGTTCCAAGCAGTTCACCACAAGGGGAAAAGGACACTTCAGCCTTGAAGGAGAGTGTACTTTATGAGATCAAAGATACCTCTTCAGTCTCAGTCCAAGGGTAAGTGGTACAGGTTTCTTCCAGCGAGGTGTGTTCTACATGGCTACAGGGGGCAACACTTTAGGGGAGGCACCAACAAGCCTCAGGAGACAGATGAGCTGAAGTGTAGTCAGGTCACATGAATGCTTGTGGAATCCATGTTTTCCTATGAATGTTCTCAGAAAGTGAACTTTGGCCCATTAGAGTGGACAAAATAAAATTAATTGTGGGAAGGAGCAGTAGTTTAGAAGATTTATGAAGCACAATCGATGCCAGATGATGTAAGTGACTGATCACACAGGATGGAATTCACCCTTGTAAAGCACAAGACCTGGGTGAAAGGCAAAATTCCTGTTAACTTGATGGGACCTGAGTTAGGCCGATACTGAGTGCTTTTGAATATTCTACCCTAAGGCAGGCTTTTTCATGAAAAAATAAAGATTAGGAAAGAATTTAATGTTTTTAGCTGGAAACGGAGTAAAACCTAACACTGACCAGTGAGCTCTGCATCACAACACCATCTAAAGATTGGCAAATAATCCTTAACAAATAATTGGTTTGATGAAAACTTTATTTTCACAAGTTGTCCAGATTGTGTTTTTCATGAATTTATTTATTATCCACAGTTTTTCCATCATATAATTTCCATGGTGAACTTTTGATCATTGAAAGTATTTGTTAATCCACTTTCAGGCTTTGAGATTGCACATTTTGGTCACACTGTATGTTTCTGTTCCATGACTTTCATTAGACGGGCATCACTCTGAGAAATAGCTCTCCCATGCAAACAGCACTTACTAGCTGAAAATGTTGCTGTCTGTGAATGTTCTGCAAGACTTGCTTAAAATGTGCTGCGATTGTGAACATTACCATCAGCAAACCAGTTGGCAAACACAGCCAGAGCAAATTGGCTTCACAGGATATCGCTGAAGCCAGGAAGTTTGCAAAGATTCAAAGAAGAATAGGACATTTGTATGGATAATAAGAACATCCAAATTTATCACACAGTTAATGCTAACAAAGAGTATGGGAAGCAATGTAAGTCTGGTGCTTCAGGCCTTAAACCAATCTCCAACTAGTGGGGATTGGGATGAGAACTTCATAGAGGGAAGATTACCCCACATGGGCCTTTTGTAGGCTTTCCTGCACCTTCCTCTGAAGCATCTGGCCACTGTTGGTGAAAGAACACTGGACTTTCGGTCTGATCCAGTCTGGCAATGCCTGGGTTCATACATTTGAAAGAATATTCACATAATTTTGTTTTTTTGACATGCGCCTCTTGAGGGTGATGTGCACCCATTTCTTATCTGAGAATAATTGGAATATCCCTTTTTGATGGTCTATTCCAACCTAAACACTTGGGGTTTTATCTTCTCCCAGTCAGAAGATGGAGTCAGAACAGGAAAGCTTCTGATGGTGCCATGCTCTCCCATATAAGGGCATCACCATCTGTCAGCCTTCAGTTGTTCTCCAGCTGGTGGAGTAGTCGGTCTCCAGGAGGCTGCTGCTAGAACAGAGAAGAAGCGCAACTCAGGGGCCTTAGGGAATCTATGTGATATGCTCTGGTGTGTAGTTGAGTGAGACATCAGCAACCTGTGGGCCCTCAGACCATGGTGGAACACGCTCCCCCCTGCCGCGCAGCTATCAACAATGGGGACCCAACTGTTTTGAAATAATTCAGTGACTCTGACCTTTTCTTTACCTCAGATGCAGCTTACAGAACTGACCTGGCTCTGAGCTGTGACAAACAGAACAATCCTCCTTCACAATCACAAATTCACTGGCTGAGCCCCACATAACCTCGAGTCACTCCTGAGAATGCTGTGTTTCCCCTCAGTGAAGTGGCAGATGGAAGACTGCCTGAGCCGGCACTAGGCCGACACAGATGGCACTGCCTTCTGCATGTGTTCTGTAACAGTTGTTGGGCTTGGTCTTTTGACAGTGGAGAAGGATGTGAGGGAAGGACAGTAGGCTCTTGAGGGTGTTTAATAATCAGAGGAGCGGGTGGGTGAGGTTCTGTGGCCTGTGATGTGCAGGAGGTCAGACTTGGTGATCATGATGGTCGCTTCTGACCTTAAAGTCTGTGCAGTTGTCAGCTAGCAGTAACCTATGCTGTTCTTGAAGGCGCTTCCTTCCAATCAATGGGACCCTGGTGACTCTGGACAGGGAAGGGGCAGAAGAACAAGTGGTAACATGTCCTTCTATATTAAAATTGTTTTTTATCCAGAAGTTTCTACAGAATGTGTGTGTGTTGGACAGGAATATGTTTGGCCAACTTCCTGTTCAAGGACTTCTCTTGGTTTGGTATTTTTTCATACTTAATGTTTTTAAACAGTCTGTTAAATTGTGGGCTGGAACCATGAGATTTCATGAATGCATGGAATCCAACAGTAGTGTGAACTTTTTCCTGACAATTATATTTTTGAGGTACAGTAGATCCGCACTGAAACCAACAAACCATGGTGTCTATAACTTCCTTAACTTTGTCTTAAGGATGCCAGGCTAAGTGTAGGAGCTGCAGCTAGCTGTAAGTGATGTATGAAATGAAAACTCCTCCCCCAGCACACAGAAAGAAGCCACAGTAATTTGTAATCACTTCTGTGCTGCTGTGCCATTTGAAGCATTATCCAGCTCAAGCTCCATCAAAAAAGCTCATCAATATAAAAGTCCGTCAGGTAAAAGAAAACAAATGTATTAGTTTCGATGTGGCTGTTCTAGGCAGCTAATTCAGAGAAGAAGGCTGGTCCAGTGATTAGGTTCCCTAGATTTGTTCTTAGAAGACCAGAGTTCAGTTCCCTTTGCCACCATAAACTTCCTGTGTTATGTTGGGCAAGACAATTAGACTCTCTACCCCAGGGGTGGTCAATTTTTTTGTCAAGACCAGACTTCAGAGAAATATTTTTCACACCATAAGTGTCCCTGTTCAATGAACAGATACAGAGCTGTGTAATATACTCAAGGCCTATTGCAAGGAGGACATGAGAACAGCAAAACAAGGACACTGGACTTCAGAAAGGCAGATTTCTGCCAACTCAGAAATAGGCACAGTCCCATGGAAAGACCAATTAGGAAGGAAAAAAAAGAGTCAAAGGAGGCTGGCAGTTTTTAAAAGCTGTAATACTAGAGGCTCAATATCAAGCTATTCTAACGCAGAGGAGAGACAAGAAGAGCCATAGGAAGCCAATATGGCTGCCCTGGGGCTTGTTAGTGATCTAAAACCCCAAAGGGATCTATACAGGAAATGGAAGGAGGGGCACATCACCAAGAAGTATACATGGAAATAGAGCGAGCTTGTTGGGACAAAACCAGGAAAGCCAAGGCAAAGCATGAGTTACAGCCAGCAAGGAATGTTAGCGACAGTAAGATGGGGTTCTTCAAATACAGCAGACAATACAGAAAGATGGAGGACAGGGTGGGCCTGCTGCTCAATGGAGAAGGTGACCTAGTAATGGAAAAATCTCAGGAAGGCAGAGCTGCTCGATGTCTACTGTGCTTCAGTCTTCACACAAAAAATAGTATGTGACCGGACGACTAGCAAAGTTACAGACAATGAAGGGGAAAGGATGCAGATTGGGATAAGTAAAGGATATGTCAGAGATCTTCTGACCAATTTGAATGAATTCAAATCAACAGGGCTGGATGATATTCACCCAAGAGTACTGAAGGAATTAGCTGAAGAAATCTCGAAGCCACTGGCAATAGTACTTACAAACTCATGGGTAACAGGAGAGGTCCCAGAAGACTGCAGAAGGGATAACATAGTGCCTATCTTTAAAAGGGGGGGAAAGGAGGAGGTGGTAAACTATAGACCAGTCAGCCTGACCTCGATACCTGGGAAGCTACTAGAGCAAGGAATAAAACATTCAATTTGTGAATACATGGAGGACGAAGGGGTGATCAGTAGAAGCCACCATGGATTTATTAAGAACAAATCATGTCAAACCAGCTTGTTTTCCTTCTTTGACAAGCCAACTGGTTTGGTGGATAGGGGGAATGTAGTGGATATAATGTACCTGGACTTTAGCCAGGCTTTTGACACAGTCCCATATGGCATTCTGATAGGTAAGCTGGTGAAATGCAGGCTTGAAGGAGCTGTCATTAGGTGGCTATATAATGGGTTAAACAACTGCGAACAAAGAGTAGCCATTAGTGGAATGATGTCAGATTGGAGTGAGGTCTTAAGTGGGGCTCCACTGGTGTCATTTAACATCTTTATTAACGACCTGGATGTAGGAATAGAGAGCACACTGATAAGATTTGCAGATGACCCAAAGCTAGCGGGGTTGCAAACACTTAGGAGGGTAGAGCTAAAATTCAAAGGAATTTTGATAAATTGGAGAACTAGGCTATAGACAACAAAATGAAATTCAACAAAGACAAATGTAAGGTGCTGCAATGAAGGAAGAAAAACCAAATGCACAGATACAGAATGGAAGATAACTGGCTTGGCAGCAGCACTGTTGAAAAGGATCTGGGAGTTGTGGTGGATCACTCAACATGAGTCAACAATGTGATGCTCTTGCAAAAAAAAAGGTAATGTAATTGTAGATTGCGTTAACAGAGGCATAGCATGGAAGTCACGGGAGGTGATAGTAGCACTCTACTAAGCACAGGGCAGAACTCAGCTGTGTCCAGTTTTGGTCACCAGGGTACAGAAAAGATGTAGAAAAACTGGAAAAGATCCAGAGGTGAGTCACAAAGATGATCAAAGGGATGGAATGCAAGCCTTACGAGCAAAGGCTAAAGGCACAGGACATGTATAGACTCAAAAAGAGGAGATTAAGGGGGGAATGATAGTGATCTCATTGTCAGCCACTGGACCCCCTCCCCACCCCCTCACTACTGGTGGGTGCGCAGGATCCAGCCAGCAGCAGGACCTGCCAGTACTGATGGGGAAGGTGGAGGGAGACAGAAAATATGGAACAATTTGTCCACTTTTAAGAAAAAGTCGGGACACCTGCTGGAGGGGTTAAATATGGGACTGTCCCTTTAAAAACGGGATATCTGGTCATCCTAATTATAGTAATGGGTGCAGAATGATTCTCTCACAGCAGTGGCAACTCAGAGAAGTTCCACTGAGGGTGACTTTTTTTAAAACTTCCTAGTGAGCAACTTGTTTTGCTTTGGGTCTTCTAGGGTACGTCTGCACGACAATAGAAGACCTGTGGCATGGCCATGACTGCCCAGGTCAGCTTACTTGGGCTTGTGGGGCTGGGGCTTCAGGGCTAAAACCTGCAGTGTAGACATTCCGGCTTGAGCTAGAGCTGGGCTCCAAAACTCCACATGGAGGAAGATCTCAGACCCCAGGCTCCAGCCTGAGCACGAGTCTACCCTGCAATATTTAGCCCCACAGCCCAAACCCTGCAAGCTCAAGTCAGTTGACTCAGGCTCTGAGACTTGGCGCTGCAGGTTTTGGATTACACTGCATCTGTACCCCTAGGGACTATTACCTGTGAAGGGCATGACCTGCCAAGCAGTGTGGAGAAGAGAAACATGCTTTGACATGTAAGCACGATTCTTCCTAAGCCGTGACGCCTTTGCATCCAGGAAGGTGACTCTGTTAACCCTTTCAGCTAACCTCCAGCAGGAACCAAGTATTATATGAGTTGGTAAGTGGTGAGCCACACCAGTTGAGATCTGCCCTAGCAATGTCTTAGATCTGGATCCCTACGTAGCTGGTTTTTCTGAGGTACGTATACACAGTGGGCCAGAAGTTAAGCTGGTTTAAATGGTCATCACTCTCCTGAAGTGATTTACACCTGCTGAGGATCTGGCCAAGTATAGTTGCTTTGCAGTTTAGAAAAAGTTTACTTGAAAATAACACAATGTCTTCATTAGAGTAGAACATTACAGTCACTGGTCAATTCCTATGTGTCTTTCCAATCCCTTGACATTTTCAGTCTTGAGCCCAGTATTACAACAGTCTAACCTGCTGGTTTGTTCCCCTGTATTCACACTTTTCTAACACTGACTGACAGCTGAATCCTCTCTTGCTTTATTTGCTATGAAAGGTTACTAACTGAAGTGGAATATATTTAGAAAGTCAGACCTTTGGCCTGAGATATAACCTTTGTCACACCAGTAGAGAGAAAAGTTGCCTTCTATATTGAATATACTCACACAGTATTGTGTGGAGGGAGTCTCTAGGAAGACTGGAATTGGGGGTGAGGCTCCCAGGAACTGAAACCAAGACACTTTTGTTCAAAGGGTTCCCATCTCATTGCAATTCCACATGTGGTGAACGTACCATTGCACTGCAAGTGCACAAGAAATGGACTGTTCCAATGGCTTGTTGGATGGGAGCTGCCATAAGAGAGACCAGAGCTAAGGGATGGCTCTCGCTGCTCAGAATGGAGATGGTAGGATGCCCAGGCAGTAGGTGGTCTCCTTCTTGGTGAGCACAGAGTGGATCTGGAATGGGGTGCAGCCGGGCTGTTGTTCTAATGGACATGGGAGCAGCATTTTTGCTCTGGGAGGCGACTATGTTTTATGCCAGCTAACCCCAGGCTGAGCTAAGTTGGAAAAGTGACCAAGAATGAGTGACTAGTACCTGGAATGACCTATCATTATGGTCCTACCAAACTCACGGTCCATTTTGGTCAATTTCACAGGCAGAGGATTTTAAAAATCATAAATTTCATGATTTCAGCTATTTAAATCTGAAATTTCACAGTGTTGTAATTGTAGAGGTCCTGGCCCAAAAGAAGTTGTGGGGGTGTTGCAAGGTTATTATCGTGGGGGTTGTGATACTGCTACTCTTGCTTCTGTGCTGCTGCTGGAGGGGGTGCTGCCTTCAGAGCTGGACATCTGGCAAGTGGTGGCTACTGGCCAGGAGCCCAGCTCTGAAGGCAGAGCCGCCACCAGCAGCAGTGCAGAAGTAAGGATGGCACAGCATGGTATTGCCACCCTGACTGCTTCACTGCTGTATGCAAAGCTGGGCCGTAAGTCAGCAACCACCCCTCTTCAACCACCCAGCTCTGAAGGCAGCGCAGAAGCAAGGGTGGCAATATTGCAACCCCCGAAAATAAGCTTGCAACCCCTTTGCATCTTCCTTGTGGGTCAGGACCCTCAATTTGAGAAACACTGGTGTCCCCCATGAAATCTGTATAGAATAGGGTAAGAGCACACAAAAGAGCAGATTTCACAGGGGGAGACCAGCTTCCACACTCCATGAAATATTTTATATTACTGTGAATTTGGTAGGGCTCTATTTATTGTCAATGAGTGGCCACTGCTGGGCAAGCCATTGTAGCCTCCATGTACTCCTGCAAGCAGTATATGGCCTCAGTTTCCCCTCTTGGACTGCTCAATAAACTCCACACTTCTTTCTGTGGCCAAAAATACCCCTCCCAGGAGTCTAGGCTTTGGAACATAAACATAAAATCTAAATAAAACTCCAAGCCCCGAATTCAAGTCCAACAAAAATCCACCTGAAGCCCAAGTTTCTCTTCCTACCTGGGGCTTTCCTGCTTTGGCAGGCCATTCCCAGGCCCTACTTGGCTGGAGTGTCAGTCCCAGCTCCAGGACTCAGGAGCGAACAAGGCCCAGCAGAAACAGTCTCCGGTCTCCTTTAGTTCCCTTCACTGCAGCCTTCTACTGCTTTGATAGGAGAATCCTTTGATCTTGCTCAGGTGAGCCTCTTTAGTAACCAGGGTTGGCTGGCCCCAGGCCTCCAGCCCTTAAGAGACAAGCCAGCCTGTTACACTTACTTTAGGCTTGGGTTACTACTGTACCTTAGTGATGGCATATACCGACTTACCCTACTGCTGGCTATATCACCGGTACCCCAGCAGGCATCTGGATGCTTTAAAGCAAATGGAGAGAAAGTGAAGGGGCGAGTCTGCATCCAATATATAAACACACATGCACACACGCTTCACCCAGCCCTCTTCCCCACCCACATTAATCCCCTGCAACACATTTTTTAAAAAAAGAACATTGAGAGATACTGATCTCATAGAGCTGAAAGGGACCTTGAAAGGTCATAGAGTCCAGTCCCCTGCCTTCACAGCAGGACCAAGTACTGTCCTGACAGAGTTTTGCCCCAGATTCCTAAATAGCCCCCTCAAGTATTGAACTCACAACCCTCAGTTTAGCAGGCTAATACTCAAACCATTGAGCTGCCCCTCCCAGGAGGGAACAATAGACCAAGAAGTTGAAACCTCTGTCCTGCAACTCCATTGGCGAGCTCATATAAATTAGTGGGTCTCAGACTTTCCCATACTGGAACTGCCCCCCGGATGCCTCTCCCATCTAACCAGGACGCAGCCAGGTCCCATTTAGCAATATGGGAAGGGTATGTGGCCATGACCCCATTGGGCATCACTAACCCATTAAATACACCTGTGACTCCTCCTCCATTATACTGCAATGTCTCCTGCCTGCAAGAGCTTTGGGTACGGCATTTCTTTACAGAGATGGCCAGGCCTCTCCTCCATTTTCTGTTTGTGCTCATGCACACTACAAATCAGGCTCAGTGTTGCGAACCTTGAGCAGAGCAGGCATGACTGCAGCTCCTCTCTCTGACAGCAGCGCATATGTGTGAAGAGGGAGACAGGAGAAAACACTCTTAACACAAACGCAGAGAACAGTGGCTTGTCCTGTTCCTCTTTCACAAGTCAACTCCAGACTTCTTGGTTCTGCTCAGATTCTCATCACTAGGAAAACGTGAATTTCCTATCGTTTTTCTGTGTGCTGGGCAGAATGCCAGGCCACAGCCTGAGATTTGTTTCGTTGTCTTTTTCTACAGTTTTATACGCAGTACATTTTAATCATGTGGCTTGAGAGCAATAAAGTTTATAAAAACACCTGTTTGGTTTTTTTATTGCTAGCTACAATCTTTTATTCACTGTCCTGAGAAACAGCTTTTAATGAAACAGGCTCTTCCATTTAGGATACGGCTGTCAGGAGACCATGATGGGCAATTCATAATTACCTCTTTCTCCTCTTGCAAAACATTTACCACCCTTGTTCCTTAAACAAACATGGGCCAAATGGATCCCTGCTGCAACACTACAGACTTACACTGGGGATGAATCTGATTCCATGTGTGTATGAAAGCAAGTCAGGCCACCAGCACTTACTGGGATGGGGGGAGCCTATACAGGAAGGATGGGCTCCACCTAAACCAAAGTGGAACCAGACTGCTGGCACTAAACATTAAAAAGGTTGTAGAGCAGTTTTTAAACTAGGAGATGGGGGAAAGCCGACTGCTGCAGAGGAGCATGTGGATCGGACA